>NC_071108.1:31287500-31335000 GCF_024256425.1 Clarias gariepinus | reverse complement strand
GCTAACCATTACGTCTGCATTCAGGTTTTATTTCACAATATACAGTTTCACCAAATAGCAAACTGGTTCTCTTTCATCTCATCTCATCCCCCCTAAAACTTTTTGGTACTGCGGTTTGAACCTAGGACCTTCCGGTCAGTAGTCCAACATCTTAACGCCCAAGCTACCCCTGCCTGCAGTGTCCAGTTAAAAGAGAAAATAATAAAAAATGGGCCCCTGTTCTGTTTCTCTCTTGCCAGAGAGTCACGAACTGAGGGTTCTTGTGTCCGAAGCAGTTGATGGCTTGAGGATAGATCCGCCATGTGATATTTACAGTATAGAGCTCCGGTCAAGGGTGAAGAGCAACTTTAGAAGCTTGAAGGTATTTGTGCTTTTTTGTGCTATTTGTATTTTTATTTTTTCATTTTAGTTTTAGTTTTTACAACCTCAACCAACCAGCACTCCATTACACAGGCAATAATAAAACATCTTTCTGTTATAGCAAAAGAAAGACATGATCGTGAATGATTTTGCACTAACACACCTAAAGAGTTTCATACAACAGCAATTTGCCACCAATTACTATTTTGATTTGTTGAAGAATGGCACCTCGGATTTAAATAATAAATAAATAAATAAATAAATAAATAAATGAAATAATGGTGCATTTAATAATATGGAACATTTTGGACAGTTTTTTATTACCTACATTATAAAAGCTAATGTTATTTTTTTGGACTTTAATAGAACAAAAAAAAAAGGCAGCACGTTTTGTTATATCTGTCATATGGTCTATCTTCCTCGATAGAATCTGCACTGTACCCCGATATCACTTTTACTATTACTATATAATAATAATAATAATAATAATAATAATAATTTATACTGAAAATTTGCACATTTAATCTCTTTTTTATTATTATTTTTTTTTTCATATATCATCATCTGCAATACTGTATTTATTTATATAAGTTATAATTACATTCTGAAGACTTCTTTTATAAATGTTATATATTTAACATTTTATTTACAATAATTCAGACATCCAAACATTCAGGACATTCACGATTAGTGATACATTTTATCATTTTGATTCATTCATATCTCTTACACATTTTGTACACATTTCCATTATTTTCTTTTGATCCCGCTTGCAACAGTGACAATTGAATTTAATTGAATATTAACATTTATTTACAGAAAACCTCAGCATATCAACAATAAAAAAAATCGATTCATTATCCGTCTTAGATCAAGTAAAGCATCTGCCATACAAGTCCATGTGAATTAGCTGTTGCTATAGAAACGATAATGCAATGCATTAGAGTGCATTAATATCAATTTGCAATTAGATTGGAACGACTGTCAGAGCAGTGAAGTCAATAAAGAAAGTATCCACTAATCCTTCTTTGTGACAAGCAAAGAATTTCTAATCAACTTATGTTCAATGGCTGTCACATTCACCATTATTCATCAGGCTGACATGTTCGAAATCTGAAACCGATTCCAATGAAAAAAAATAAAAAATTAGGACAGGATCCACAGCACTTCAAGTCAGTTCCTTTCCCAGAAGTTGGACTTTGACATAGAAGAGAAAGCATACTGTAATTATCACAACATTCTTCCAGGTAAAAGATTCACATAGTGGCTCAGGTCTGATTTACTGTGTCGTGAGCATCTGAAGAATACAATCCTGAAAGGAACCTTGCTATGTGAGCTATCTATATAAACACTACACTGCTGCGCTGGAGATATTTCAGAAGATTTGGGCTTTGACTGACTGCAGGGGTCTGAGCTGTTATCAGGCGTGATGCCGTGTTTTGTTCGCTCGCTGGTGAGATTTGGTCTCCCGTGGCATTCTATTTCACCCAGTGAAAAGCAACACACACTCTCTCTCTCTCTCTCTCTCTCTCTGGCGTGTCAATGGAGCGACAAGAGATTTAATATGCATGCCGTGATTGGCAGGTGAGAACAGTGGGGGGGGGGGATCGCACAGATTTGGGTGGGGTTGGATGCATAATAGCGAAGCTTAAAGCAGACTGAAACAACAAAATGATGGCCGACTTGCAGTTGTGCTTACAAGAAGAATGAAATATGTTTCATGTGATTACATGTAAAAAAAAAAAAAAAAAGACGTAGAAAAACATTCTACCATGTTACTACCTGAAACTGCACATGCAAATCTTTTTCATTCAGTTTCATTTATTCTCTATACCCCTTGTACAGGGTCATGAGTGGCCTGAAGCCTCTTTCAGGGATTCGGAGAAGGAGACAGGGCACATCCTGGGTAGTGTGCCAATCCATTGGAGGGCGCACCAGCACACACACTGTGCAATTCGGAAATGCCTTTTAGCCTAATTTGCATGTTTTTAAGTACCCCTAGGAAACCCAAGTACTGTAGAACATGCAAACTCTACTGTATGTATGATCCCAGGCCCAATGCAGGAATCAAACCCTGATCCTGAAGGTGCGAGGTCACTGTGCTACCCACTACGCCACCGTTCCACCTACATTAAAATCGCATACACACACTACACATCCTCTTATCTCCACCTTTTCTGTTTTTCACATGATCCATGTATGTTCACATTTGATTCAGATGCATATGTTTATCATTGAATATTTAGGATTATGTTCATGTTAAGTGCTGGTAGCCTGGAGATTTACATTTACACGCTGGGCAGACACCCTTATCCGGAGCGACTTACATTTTTATCTCAGTATACATCTGAGCAGTTGAGGTTTAAGGACCTCGCTCAAGACCCAACAAGGGGAACTTGGTTGTTGTGGGGTTTGGAACCTAGCACCTTCCAAACCATAGTTCAATGCCCTAACCATTGAGCAACCTAGACTGTCGAACTAGACTGCATGTTTCTGGCTGTGGGAAGGAACAGGAGTACTGTGAGGAAACCTTCTCTAAAGGCACTTTGCGACAATGACCATTGTTAAAGTGCTATATGAATAAATTCATTAAAAAGTGCTTATATAAATAAATAAAATTGAAACCCATCAGGGTGGCACCGTGGCTTAAAGCTTAGCGCTGTTGCCTTGCACCTGCAGGGTTTGGGTTTGATTCCAGCCTTTACTGCATAGAGTTTGCATGTTCTCTCCGTGCTTGGTGGGTTTCCTCCCACAGTCCATTACAGTAGATTAGGCTAATTGGCCATAGTGTGTGTGAGTGCCCTGCAATGGTTCGGCATGTTTAGGGTGTGCCCTGCCTCGCGCCATAAGTTTTCTGGGATAGGTTCCAGGCCCTTCGCAACCTCTGTACACAGGATTAAGAGGTATAGAGTGAGTGTTTAAACCCACCAAGCATGGGCAGAACATAAAAGCTCCATTTTAAAAAGTTTGATTAATCACTTAACACATTTCGTGTGAGGACTTTGTATGTAACTTTGACGCTATAAAACCATACAATAAGACTTTTTTGTGTTTCTATTCAGAAAAAAAGAAAGTTAATGAAAATAAGCAAAAATGAACTGTAATAATGAGTCAAAATTCAACCACGATCAACCTTGTGATGCCAGAAATATTTAAACAATCCTCAACTATTGTGCATTCTTAGTATCCTTGAATAAAAAATAAACATCGTTCTTGTTCGTGAGTTTTTCTGAAAGCATAATTTTGAAAAATTCACTGCTTGTCCTTCATGGCCAAGCATCAATTTATGCTTTTCATCTTTTGTTGCTTGCAGAAGAATTCTGCTTTTTCTAAACCTCAGTGCTGTCACTACATCAGCCTGTTAGCAACAAGTTTTGAAAGGTTCATTGATTTACAGTAGGAATGTGCATCTGGTGTATAGCTGTAAAGAAATACACTCTGGAGTTTTTTTTTTCCCAGCATGCATCATCTGCAGTAAAAATGTTCAGAAACATTAATAATGTTCAGATACTGTACGTATCAGTCATGTTGGAACATTTGGAGGTGAGTTCTTTTTGTTTGATTTTATTATTTTTATTAGAATACTTACTGTATACAGTATTTTATTTATTTGCCGTACAGAATAATTTGTATTTCTAAGCAGCTCTGCATGTGTGGTTTTATTTCATTCTCTCACATTTCTGCCCAGTAGGTTCGATCTTCTTGCATCATTTTAGATCCCCGTTGGTGGGTTTCCTCTGGGTACTCTGGTTTTCTCCCACAGTCCAGAGACATGCAGATTAGGCTCATTGGCAATAGCCCAGTGTATGACTGCGTGTGTGAATATGGACTGGAGGTCCTACCACGGTTGTGAATAACGGGAATAAATACAATGGTAACCACCATCGGCCTCTACGGTCCATAGTTGGACAACAGAGGTCACTAGATGGATGGTGGATGACATCTACAAGGACAATTAGATCACTATGCTCTTTACACATTCCTTTTTCTTCTACAAATTTCAATTTTGTGAAGCTGCTTTGAGACAATCACCATTTATTAAAAGCAGTTAGTTACTGGGTGGACATAAAATAAGTCTGCCTCATCACCAGTCCTGTAGTATCATGACATCATTCTCATCATACAGTAGCTGGTGTCTGTCTTTACCTTACAGGTGAGGTAATAAGGCCACATTAATTCCAGACCACATCTCAAGCAGTCTAAGTGATGCAATTAAGCAACAAAAATGCAGTTAAGTCCATTAAGACCTGCACTTACTCCTGTCCACTTTTAATCAGATCACCTGAGACAGATGTTAAGGCAATGTCTGGATGAGCCAACGTCTAAAAGCTATCCTTTGTTTGAATGGAATCATTATGTAAATGCAAATCAGAAGGTTTTTGGACTGGAACGACTAATCATGTCAGATTAAACTTAAGTTTAGACTTCATAGACATATTGATTAGATTCATACAAAGAATCAGACAAGATCATTCAAAGGAGTCATTCATGTTTTAACACTGTAGTGTTCACTGTAAACGAGGGCCATAATACTGTACATTGCACCAAAACTCTAGGATCCTTTCACAAAATGTTCGCATTCAAAAGCGAAGGCATGACCGATGCCCGAGCCAGAACCAGAAGAAAGCTTTGAGTTTCCACTTTTTATATTTTATTATAAGCCATGCAATTTATTATCGAGCATATACTGTATATCTCAGTTTTTTCTTTTTTATACACATAATAATGTGTTGGTAAGAAATGATTTCACATTGCAGATTTTATTGGACCTGAAAAGCATTTATTACACGCACACTACGATGTATAAAATATTTACAATATACAAGCGGTGTTAAAGTCAAACAGGGATTTGCGATTAAATTTATGGTGAATGATGGTGTAAAAGTGATCGACGTTTACACAAGACTTCCAGCACTGTGCGCTGAGACTCGTAGCCGCAGTAAAACGGCGCAAACGTTTTAAACAGGCAGTACATCCATGAACAACGAACCCAGCCGAGGTGGCTCGGAGCACACTGCAGTCCCTCCTGTAAACACTCAGCGAGTCAAACACCTGGTCCATGAAGTTAAAACAGATAACTTGCACAAGAGATGCATCCGCCCGTGGGAACTGTACAACCATCATTCACCAACACCACTTGCACATTACTGGACCTCACCACATCCCATGTACAGTCCTAACCTTGCTCAAAGCTATTTCTACTGTATATGATTAAGTTATTAAAGGAGTTCCTGGGAGGCCAGTGTTTCAGACTTGAAGCAGGCAGTCTGATCATGTATCTGACTGATAACTATGTTCCGTTATTCTGCGCAATCAAAAGTCCTGGTTTGCCCAAACACTTGGCCTACCTTACAATTTTAGTATTTACTTTGATCTTTTATAAAAAATAAAAAAAAAACAGAAAACACATATACCACAGAAAGTGGAGTTGTTACAGGTATCTAGCCCACTGAAGCTTTGTGAAATGGAGTTGGGGATTTCTTGGCAGGTGTATCCGTGTTTTTTTTCCCCCAGTTTTTTTGTGGTCGTGTCAACCCGCAGGGAGTTTCTGGGCTGCCAATGCTGCATAACTTTTACTCCAACATCCACTCAAATGTGTAGTTATGACTACAGCTACAAACAGAGCAAAAATACTGTACATCAATTCTTACAATACTGATTAAGTCATGCGGCAGAACATTAAACACTCAGCATAAATTTGAAACTTTGACTGTTCCTCAAAATTCTTATACTCATTGCGCAGAACAAGCACAATAGCCACAATAGCTAACTTGATAACCAAGCACCAATCTAACTTCACAATAGCATCACATACGGCTTGAGGATCTATCGTTGCATCAGGAATGGTCGGAATCGATCCACTGTTAAGTCTCAGCCTTGAAGAAAATCCAGCTTTAAACCGTCTCTTGTTGATAAAACAGTCCAAAATGGAACGAGTAGAACAAATGTACAAGTCTTTGGGGAAATGTCTCAGAACAGTTCCACTATAAATACATACAGTATAACAACCATTTTACTCTTTTTCTGAAATTGTGAGTTAAAAATGAGTTTGCTCCAGAGGTTTTTATTTTGTTGTTTTTAATGTAGGCTTCAATGGAGAGTTATACACCAATCCATCATAACATTATGACCACGCGCTTAATATTGAGTAGGTCCACCACATGGTTCCTTGTGCAACCAAAACAGCAACAACCTGTGTGTTCGGAGACCTTTAGATGGAGACCAGCATTAACTTTTTCATCAATTCGAGATACAGTTGCTTGCATAATAATTATTTTTTTTTCATTTAAAAAGATTTAGTTTGCATTGCATACATGATGTGAGAATGCATTTTGTTTAAGACAGGATTTTGAGAGCACTAAGCCATTACTAAATAAACACTTATGTACAATTGTTGTAGATGGTTTAGTTCCCTCAGCTGAACCTCCTCCTTTAAAACGCACTAGTCCTTACTCTTACAAATAACATGAAGAAAGCAGAAGGCTCTGGGGAAAGTGATGAGACATAATAACTGTGTGGTCAAAGCAGAAGTTTTGAACACATGAGAAACAAATTGGCTGTTTTTACGTCTCTGCTGTCAGTCATGTTCCAGACAGAACCATATATTTAGAGCTCAAAAACACAACCATGACACATTCGATTGCACAAAGGCAGTGCCACCTGCTTCTATTGTTGTAGGGAATAAAGCCAAAAGAAATGAAACATTTATAAATATAGAAGATTTTTTTTCCCTGATTTTTTTCTGATTTGCTTTTGCAAAAAGATGCAAAATTAGATGTCTTTCTCCTGAATATCCATATGCAGTTATGATAATGATGTTGATTTTTTCTTATTAGTTATAATAATAATAATAATTATTATTATTATTATTATTAATATTATTATTACTATTATGAGGGGTGTTCAAGTCAACTCGGGACTTTTGATTGTCTGAAAACCCTGGCCTCCCAGGAACCCCTTTAATGCCCCAAACACATGGGAATGGCTTGGAGCGAGGTCAGGACTGTACAGTTTGATAGTTACCCCATACAGATGTGTCTCTTGCACATCATTATCCATAAATTGTCTCTTGGTGACAAGTTATCCATAGATTTTCAAGGATCAGGCGTTCACTCACTTAATGTTTATGGGATCATCATTCATGGCTGTATGGCCTTTTTAAAAATCTTTGCACAGTTAAAATGTCTTACCCAGTAAACAGTCTCTGTACTGTGCTTGAAGCCTTCTGTAAATGTAAGTCGGTTGTACACCTTCATTTACCATAAACATCATTACAAGTCCCGGTTTGACCTGAACGCTATTATTATTATTATATCATTATTTATAAGTAGTAGTTGTGGCGGCACTGTGGCTTTAAGGTCAGCACCTCCAGGGTCCAGATTTGGTCCAACCACAGTCATAAAATGGGAATAAGTACAACGCTCAAGTTTTACAATGTAAATAAAACATTAAATATACATTTAAACTATAGCTGTATGCAAAAAAATTAATAAATAAATATGTAAAAAATAACTTTAAAAGAATCTACATAAAATCTACTATTTATACTAACTGTGACGAGAAAAAAAAATTATAACCTTTTTTATATATTTTAAATGTTACAATATGTATTATATTATAATATAATAATTTTACAATAATCAAAATAATGCTATTTAAAATTAACATGTAAAGATGTATTATTCATAAGGTGATTAATAAAAGCTAACCATGAAATCATATTGCGTTGAATTGTTGTGTTTATAGTTTTATAACTGTGTTATAATGGCATTATTACTGCTCCAGAGACTGAGATAAACATCACAGTGCTTGTTTACTCATCTGATCCATTATTTTTCATTGGGGGAAAAAGCTGATGAAGCTCTAACGGGCTATGCTCAGGTCATTCATGTTTTAACTGGGATTAAACTCGATCTCTGGCTGTTTCTTGGTCTCTTCTGCTTCCCTAATGCAATAAATTTTAACATCAGTTAGAAAGCATATTCTTTCAGCATTTTTATTGTTATAGGTATAATAAAACCAGCTATTATTATTATCATGAATTGAAGGTTTGTTGTTTCTTTGCACGCTTTCTATTGAGCCGAACAAAGCGTTATGAAGAAAACCGCAGCCACAGGGGCCAAATAGTCAACATTCAGCAGAAATAAATGAAATAAAAGAAAAGCAAGCAGTTTCAGGCTACCAGTCTAGAAGAAAGAAGAGAATGGCGTGATCTTGTTCTTGGCTGTAATTTCTATTGTGTCTCACCGGGCCAATATAAACAATATCCTGAAGCTAAAGCTGTTTATGCAAATTTCCGACACAAGTTTGAGGTGCACAGGAGGAAATCAGTTTAATGAACAAATCCCTGTGCTATGCTTTCTTTAATTAGTGTGTATGCAGTGATTAGCCTGCACAAGCACACATTAATTAGAACCCTTGTTGCCTTTAAAGAAAGCATAGCACAGGCATTTGTTCTTTAAACAACGGAACACCGAGTTTTGTTGCAGAATTTTTTTTTATCTCTAAATCTGTAAAATGACGTTTATTTACCTTTAATATTTAATACATTTGCAAATAAAGGTGTGATGTACATACTAAAATATGCCAGGAGCAGAGTTAATTCAATACGTTTTAGTAGTTTATAATTACTGTAGGTTTAATAGTTTACAATTTTTCCTCCGACTGGTACAAAGCACTGATACTGGAGACTCCTTACATAAACATGGACATATCAAGAGATGGCACCCATTGTGTAATTTGTCACATCTCCAGTAGCCCTGTTCAATAATCAGTAAATTCAAATTCAAATTTTATTTGTCACATACACAGTCATACACAGTACGATATGCAGTGAAATGCTTAGACAACTGCTCGTGACCTAAGAATATGAATAGGAAATAAATATGAAAATTAAAATAAAGGGTAAGTTTAACTAGAGAAGAATAAAATAAAAATAAAAATATACAAATAAAAGTAAAAAAAAAATCTGTACACAAAATACACAATATAGAAAATATATGGAAAATATATGAAAAAATGTAAAACAATAAGAGCAGCCGAATAAATGGTAATAAAAAAATGGTTATGTCCATGGTTGTGCAATCCACATATTAAAAGTGACTTGTGCAGTGCAAATATGCTTAAAGTGATTTGTGCTGGAGTGATTTGATGTGATTTGATTTGATGACCACGAAGTGTAGTTGTGCAGTGGCCAATAGTGTAAACAAATGTCCAGAATTTGTACTACAGCAGGTAAAGCTGTGCGTTTAAATCATTTAGGCAATTTCATTGATGTTTATATTTTTAAATTCCCTGAAAATATACTCCAGCTTTTGCAGTCTTTTTAATAAAGTACATTACTTGCAAAATACCCTCTTTTGTTAGATTATTGCCTTTGCTTCTTTTGATTTTTATGGTCAGTTGGTGCAACATCACCACCTACTGGACTGGAGCGTGGAGCAGAAGATCACTTTGTTTTTTTTTTTTAAAGATGTGACTTTAAAAACAAAAAAAAAAGACAAAGCAGGTTTGACAGCCATTTACTATTTCCTACTATTTTTTAGTAGTTTTTAAAATTTTCATTTGCTAAGCTATTGAATTAAATAGAAAATTGTAACGCCCAAAAATCTAATTGATTCTGCAGTTACCATTATAGTTGTTTATGTATGACTGACACAGTCTGACAGTCTCTAAATATTCTTACTGTTCTTACATGACACACCAGTTTTCAGAAGGAAACAAAAACACCTAATGTACCGTAGCTCCTGGCTTTTGTAAAAACTAGAAAGGAGCAAGTGTGACAAAGTTACCTGTCGTATTCTCCAGCACACTCAGTAAAACCTAACAGCTGTTTTTTCATTACAGTACTGTGCGAAGTTCTTGTGTACATAATAAAAAATGCCGTTATCAGGAATGGTTTTGAAAAGATTTTTACATAAAAGAAAATCAAGGTCACTAAACTGTTACGATGGGACGTATAAACATGCACCAAATGTTAATGTATGTTGTTAAGCGTGGGAACCCCAACGCAGGACTAACTGTAAAAGGGAGTGTTGGGCCGTGGAGTGTTTATTATGGCAGGGAATAATCGGTTTGTGTGAGCACTATGCAGTACTAAGATAAGGGCGCTTGTACGCCTCTTTTATTATTATTTTTTATTATATATTACATACACACAGATCTGCAGGGACACAGGTTTTCTTCCATTGCTGTATATACAGTATGAGGGAGAATCAAAAAGTTATTCCAGTAACCATAAAATATTACCACTATTATCACTTTTTCACATGGACCTCCTGCAAGTATGCACTTTGTGTATCGTTCCCCTACCTTTTTCATAATTCGTAAGGAAACGCATTTTTTCAGCTGCTCCTGAATCCAGGTCTGCGCCATTTCCTTATCCTCACCATCAGAGGTGAACCTGCGACCACGTAGAACCTTTTAAAATAGATCAAAGACCCGATAGTCTCATGGTGCCAGCTCAGGGCTGTAAGGAGTGTAATGTGGGAGACGATCAAACCGAGGCTGGTGCGGTGCCACCACTGGGGATTTGGATTCTCACGGCACAGCAAGATCAACTTTCCTCTTCTTTTTGCTGTTTTTCTCCAAGCTTAGCACAGCAGTGGTCAATAAAATAGTACCCTTACATGTCACGAAAGAAGGTCATCATGAGGAGGGCTGTCGGTTAAATTTCTTCTTCACCGGAGAAGACCGGTCTTTCTGCTGCATGATTGTCTCTTTGTTTTCCAGCTCACAGTGACTATGTAATGTTCAAACACTGCCTTTACTTTTTGTATTTTACGGAATAAGGAATGAGAAGGAACAGATGGCTTATTTAGATACTGATGCATTTTTTTTAAACACATAAGGATCCCATTACAAAAGAGAGAAGTATGCTAGATGGCTAACATTTCCTGCTGTTAAACTTTAATATATTCCCTGTATACAACATCACAATTTAAAACAATACAAGCTTTTTTTTTTAATAGATTCCGTGTGCCTTAGTTTGAAACTGTGTTCAACGTATTGCATGTCAGTGCTGCTCCACCGAGGCACCGTAGCCTTCCCATCAGACGGCTTCTAAAAATAGGTAAATCCCCCTCTCCTCTCCTTCCTTCCTCTTTCTCTTTCACCCTCTTCCCCTCTGTTAACCCTTTCTCTTTCCCCGTCCTTCAGGGATAATATGGATCCACTTGGTTTTGCCCTCTTGTCTCACTTGGTATTAAATTTGGTACAAATTCATTGTGCTTTAATCTTTCTGAGGAGCATTTCTGTTCTCAGTTGAAGGCTCGTACAGTGGCTACTCATCTTGCTTCATTCATAAGTAACAGAGCTTCAGATGCATGATTAAATTCAGGTCTGCCAATCCATTACGTTTTAATTCTAGCATAAAAATTATAATGAAATGCATTGTGTACAAATGTTTTTTACGTCTTTCTTTATTACGAGGCTTCACATTCACAGCCTTGAAATGTGTGGATTTGTATATTATAAAAAGGGATCATCTGATCATTTTGATTTATACATATTTCCTTGGCAACATGTTGACTTAAAGTTTAGCACTGTTGCCTTGCACCTCTAGGTTCCATTTTCGATTCCCACCTCAGGTCTGTGTGCATGTTCTCCTCGTGCTTGGTGGGTTTCCTCTGGGTACTCCGGTTTCCTCCTACAGTCCAAAGACATGCAGATTTCGCTGATTGGTGTTGCCAAATTTCCTGGTGTAAGTGTGTGTATGTGTGTGACCTGCAGTGTATTGGCACCCCATCCTGGGTGTACCTAGCTTTGTGCCCTAAGTCTTCTGGGATAAGCTCCAGGCCCCCCGCGAACCTGTATAGACTTACACTTCAATGAGTTTTTGGAAACCTGACCATTGTAATTATAGGTGTCTGTTTCAAAATCATGGACGTTAACACACAGTTGGTCTTTCCTTCATTTTACGATAACCTCCACTCTTCTACTGTAGGAAGGTTTTCCAGTGGATTTTAGGAGTCTGGATGTGGGAATTTGTGTTCATTCAGCCACTGGAGCATTACTGATGTCAGGCGGTAATCATGGTCTAGAAGGCTTGTGACACAGTCATTGTTCCAGTTCATCCCAAAGGTATTCATTAGGGTTTTTGTGCAAGACACTAAAGTTCCTCCTGGAACTCACTTTGTGCACAGGGGCATTGTCATGCTGAGACAGGTTTGCAGCTCTTAGTTCTAATATTGACCAGCCATCATTTTTTCATATTTTGCTCCCAAGAGCCAGGCTTGCTGGTATTTTATTGTAGTCTTAAGGAATAGTACTCCTGGCCTCCTGCAGGACATTTTGGCCTGAATTTTTGGCAAATTTTGCACTTGGCACTTGAGCAGTTTCAGAGGAAAGTTTTTGTTTGTTAAGCCACACATTGACCCACTGTATGAATCATTCCATCACGATTCTCTTATTCCAGCATGAACCAGTGAGAAACTGGTGCAGATGATGACAGATGAACAGGCCGCTGATTAGTGTACTGGTGGTGCTGAATGATGAGTGGTTGGAACAGATGGGAGGGGAAATGAGGTTGCTGCTGAGGGTGTTACATAAACGAACATTTTTCTATTGTATCTTTAGACACTTTGCAGCCTTTCACAGTAAGATATTTGTTTCTGTTTCTTGGATTGAATCTACTTCATTTAATTAAATATGAGGGGGCTCAAAACTTCTGCAAAATACTGTATATTACCATTTGAGAGACATTTTTTAATGAAAGGTTTTCTTCATTCTTTCATTTTGGAAGGCATAAACAAGTAAGGAATAAATTATGACAGATTGTGTTCTTTTAGGAAAATAATTACCACCACAAACCTGATTAGATTCCAACAACGTAATTAAAGCATTCCGCCTTACTTCCTATCCATTTATAATGTTGTGAAACGACTGCAGGACGAGTTAGCTCCCGTTATCAGCGGTGGTAAACATTAATTCAGACTCTTAACAGGCTTTCAATTGCTCTCTGTTGAAGATAATAAGTAAAAATTGCAGCTTGTCTTACCCTGACTTTATTATGCTTTATTGTATGGTCAAGATCGGAGCTGTCGTAAGCACAAAAAGTCTTTCTCAGGATGTACAGTGGGTATATATTTTTTGCTTTACAGCCTGAAATGAAGACAGGCAGTTTTTATTTATTTTTGCAGCTGTTTTTACTAAGTGCAACTTTTAACATTCAAGTGAGAAAAAGGATCACTGAGATGGAAAAGGATCCCCCCCCCCCACCTAAAAAAAAAAAAAAAAAAAGATTAGTAAATCCAATCCGGTGAATCTACCCAACTTATCAATCGCACAAAGAGCCACTGAACACTCAACTGTGATCAGCTTTGGTAATTTTGATCAGCATGAAAATCTGGAGCATTTCAGTCCCTGGTAGTGCAACTGAAGCAAACAATAACTACGGTGGAAAGGCACGGTCAAAACAGGATAAAGTCAGGAGATGAATACAAATAACATTTCAAAGGCTTTATCATTGCCTAGAAACACAGTGATGTCTATTATTAAGAAGTAGAAGGTATTTGGTACAACCCAGACCCTCCCTGGGTCAGAACATTGCTCCAAACTGGATGAAAAGAGCCAAGAGGAAACTGGTCTGAGGGGCTCCCATGAGGCCTACAGCAACTCTGAAGCAGTTGCAGGAATTTGCAGGACAACAATATTACAAACTCTCCAGAAATGTAAAAAAAAAAAAAAAAAAAAAAAAAAAACACTCCTCAAGAAAGGCAACATGCAGTAGTCACGAGTCAGCTTTGCAAAAAATGCAGATGGTTAAATAAGACTAAAATTTTATTATTTGACCAGAACACCAAAGGTTATGTGTGGTTAGAATCCGATACAGCAACACCATTACTACAGTAATTCATGGAGGTGGCAATATCATGTTTTGGGGTGTTGCAGCAGGCACTGGAGGATAGGAGAAAAATGGGACAAAATACCATCAAATTCTAGAGGAAAATCTGTTACCCTCTGCCAGAATGTTGTCAATGGGGAGAAGGTTTACTTTTCAACATGGCAATGACCCAAAAAACACAGCAAACTGACCACACAGTGGTTGAAGGAGAAAAAAGTGAATGTCCTTGCATGACCCAGACTTAAACCTCATTGAAAATGTGTGGAATGACTTGATGACTGCAGTCCATTAACGGTCACCATCAAATTTAACTCAGCCGGAGCAGTTCTGCAAAGAAAAGTGAAGCAAATATCGCAAAGTCTAGAGGTGCAAAGCTTTGCGTGCCATTGAAAAGGTGATTAGCTTCATCTGATTGGGTTTACAAGTCATTTTTAGGATGTCCTTTTTTCAAGTCCTTTTCCAAATCAGTGATTCTGCTTTTTATTTTTTCTAACATGTCAGTGTTATATCTTTTACTTGGATTTTTAAAAGTTGCACTGAAAAATGTTGTTGGATAAAACAACATTTCTGTCTATCTTCAATACAGGCTGCAAATAAAACAATGTGAGATCTTTTTTTATACACACTCTATAGTAGTTTTAACAATATGTAGGAAAAAAATATATTAAAATATATATATTAGAATTTTATTAATCCCAGAGGGAAATTGCTTCTTCGCATATTCCAGCGTAACTGGGGTCAGAGCACAGGGTCAGCCATGATACGGCACCCATGGAGCAGTTAGGGTTAAGGACCTTGCTCAAGGGCCCAACAGTGGAAACCTGGTGGAGCTGGGGATCGAACCGCCGATCTTCTGATCAGTAACTCAGTGCCTTAACCCTTTGGGCCACCACTGCCTATATGACTACCTACCACTGCCTATATTGCTAATAAAGATGCCAAAGATGAAGCCATGAAGCCCAAGGAACACACCAGACAAGGCAGAGATAAAGTTGTGGAGAATTTTAAAGGTGGTAGATTAGGTTATAACAAATATCCAAAGCTCAGAACGTTTCATAAAGCACTGTTCAATTTATCAGCTGGAAATGGAAAGAATATGGCACATCCACAGCATTAATCAGAGAAGCAGCTAAGAGGCCCATGATATTGTAACTCTGAAGGAGGTGCAGAGATCCACAGCTCGGGTGGGAGAATCCGTCCATGGGACAACTATTAGTCGTGCACTCCACAAATCTGGCCTTTAAACCAAGAAAGGCAAGTGGCAAGAAGAAGGTCTTTGTAGAATGGAAGCTATAAGCAGTCCCATTTGAAGTTTGCAAAAAAAGCGTTGGGGAAGAAACAGTAAGCATCTGGAAGAAGGTGATCTCAGATGAGGGAGTCAGATCAAGCTAAAAGGCCTAAATGCAAAAGGCTGTGAGTGGCAGAAAACTAACACTGTACATGGTGGTGGCAGCATCATCTTGTGAATCAGCTTGTCTTCAGCAGGGAAGCTGGTCAGAGTTGATGCGAAAGACAATTATGAAGACAAATACAGGATAATTTTAGAAGAAAACCTGTTAGTGTTTCGAGACTGGGGTGGTGACTGGGGTTGGTTCCACTTTTCCATGAAGGTGGTCCTGTCCTCGACTGATGCAGACAGCTGTTCTCTGAGGACCTGTGACTTCAGTCGCTCAATAGTTCAGGACTGGAATTTCTCACAGTCTACCTGAGCCTCCAGGAACAAACTGGACTTTAATCTTACACATCTCCTCTTATACTGAACTTCCAGTCTCGCATATTATTATGCACATCAATCCCTGCTATCTTTTTTCACCCAGATGAGGATGGGTTCCCTGTTGAGTCTGGTTCCTCTCAAGGTCTTCCTATTACCATCTCAGGGAGTTTTTCCTTGCCACTGTCGCCGTCGTCCTAGGCTTGCTCATCAGGGACAATCAGTGACAATCATATCATTTTGATTCATACACATTCACATTTCATACAAACTTAGTTCTTTTGATTGTGTAAAGCTGCTTTGTGATGATGTAAATCGTTAAAAGCGCTATACAAATAAAATTGAATTGAATTGACATGAAGATTCCCCTTCCAGCAGGATAATGTGCAAAGATATGCAAAGCTGGCCGATGTTATTGCAGCGAAACATGGTTCTATAAAGTATTGACTCAGGGGGGCTAAATACAAATGTACTTTTCAGACATTTATTTGTTGGTCTATCACATAAAATTCCAATAAAATACATTTTTGTTTGTGGTTGTGGAAAAGATCGAGAGTTATACAAGGATTTATATCAAACACAGAGTAAAATTATATATATATATAAATTAAACCACTTCATTGGAGCAGCACTCAGATAGACTCTCTCGCTCTCAAAAACATATTTTTTGTGTGCGAAGAGTCCAATCAGATGAGTGCTTGCACCCCCTCTATTTCTTAAACAACACCACATTATCAGGAAACACTTCCCCAGTCTCTCCATTCCTCCCAAAGTAAAAAAAAAAAAAAACTCAGCTCTTTTTATATTGCCGTCACAAAAGCCTCTCAGTTCGACAAAACCTTTCCATCAAGCTTGACTCATTATTGCCACTACATGACAGTCCACCAGCACCAATCAATTGTTCAGTTGACTTAGCAGACCACATCACATTGATTTTGTCTGTTCAACATCAGATCACACTGTATCACAAAATGCTGCACAACATATTGCACAGGCTCCTGCCATCTCAAAGCATTACAATAAAAATTGTAACTAATTGTTACCACTGCACATGGTATCACTAGGAACATTGGCTTGCTTTAAATGGTAGATACTTCGCATGTTATACATGTATTTTCACATTTTTATTTTTCCAACATGTGACTTTTTCACCTAATTTGTTGTGATTCTTACATTATTTATGTAGTTTCATATGATTTTGTTTGACATTTTCCTTTTTTGCATGTGTCTTTGTTTATCCACATGGGATACCAATACCGATCTACTCATACACGTTCAAGTTAAACCGGTACTTGTAATGGAATTGTGGGGAATGAAGGTGTAAAACGTATCAATGTTTACAGAAAACTTCCAGCACAGAACGTGATGGGACTCTTAGCCACGGTAAAGTATTTAAAGTGTGCAAACATATTAAATAAGACTGTACATCTGTGAATGATGATCCTGGCCGAGGTGGTTTGGAGCTCAGTCGTTTCCTTGAACATTTAAGGGGTGAAATGCTCAATCCTTAAAAAATGTACACATAATCATTCATAAACACAACTAACACATTACAGGAACTCGTCTGGGATTTAGTGCTACATCCCCAGTACAGCTCTGACCTCGCTCCAAGCCATTTCCACATGTTTGTACAATTAAAGGAGTTCCTGGGAGGCCAGTGTTCCGATCATGACTCTGACATACCGAGTAAACTTTTTACCTTGATGGTATCCAAGCACTAGTGAAACATATATATATTGTTATATATATATATATATATATATATATATATATATATATATATATATATATATATATATATATATATAAGCGAGCGTTTAATCTCGTAACTGTGTTCTGATATTCTGCATAATCAAAAGTCCCAGTTTGACTTGAATGCCACAAGATTTTTTTTTTCTTTTGCAATTTCGTGGACACAATTGCTTTTGGTTAACATGTTTAATTGCCACATGTGTTTCACATTTAATGATGTTTACTTCTAATTTCAAAAGATAACATGTTGCCAGTATGTTCAAAAAATTATCATCATGCGCACATATGTACAGTACAGGAAAATCAGGCTTCTAGTTCGACTTTGTGACTCTTTTTTCTCCATCAATTTTAAATCACGTTTCTTTAAAATTGGCTAAATTGTCCACTCAGAGCCCTTGGAGCAATTCCATCTTTCCTTTATGGCAGCCCTGTTCCAGTCGATAATCTAAAAAGCTTCAGGTCTATGGATGTTACGCAGAACCTCTCCTCCCCTGTCTGCCACCGCTGGTTTCACGAAGTTCTTTATACTTGCAAATCGAGTAATCAATACCATTTCACCTACCCACATGGAGCCTATTTTCATCATGATCTGTACAGTCTGAGAACTGTACCTGCTGAGACCTGGAGGAATCTCTTGTGGTTCTGAGATGGTGGAACAAACTGCTTCACTTCCTCTGTTGTAGCTCATCAGAGTATTGGAAATCAAATGTATGAAAGTATTTAAGTATTTTCGTGGATACCTGTAGATCAGACATATCTCTCTCTCTCTCTCTCTCTCTCTCTCTCTCTCATATTGATGCATTATCTGAAATAACATACCTGATACAAAAAGGAGGTGGATTATTTTTTTCTCTTTGTTTTTCCTACGCTCTCTCTCCTTCAGTCAAACACCTTTTCCATCCCTTCAACTCATTGATTCTTTCCTATAATAGTATGCTTTCAAGAACTAGTTTTCTACGAAGACGTGAACGAGAGGAGAACTCTTCTTACCTGCTGGAGAAGTTGTTCACTTTATAGTCATTTCCCACAAGATCTCCCTAAATGCAAGTTTCTATTTCAGTCCGCACTTTTCCTGCAGGTGATCTTCACGCGATCCCGTCCCGAAGCTCACACTTTTTTTAAAACCTTAAACCTGCAGATCTTTTTTTCCCCCCACCCTTGTTCTTCTTCCTTTTCCCTTCCTCTGTGCTGTGATTCCCGTCTCTGCTTCCATCTCCGGTCGTCCAAGCAACAGCTTTGCAGCGTGTAAGAATGTGCTCCTCAAGCTCTCTCCGTGTGTGGGGTAATGTGTGTGCTCTCTCTCTCTCCCTCTCTCTCTCACACTCTGTCTCTCAGTTCCTTTTTCTGTCTCTCACTGGCTTGTTCAAGCTCCTATCCAGGCATCCAGACTACCTGCATCTGATGGGAGGAGAAAAGAAATAGACACACTCTAAACACAGGAAGAGGATGTATCCCATCGTCAAGCTTCCACATCTCTGTGTGCAAACTGAATCTTTTGTATTTACTTGACATTTGGTTGAAATGTTCTGATGGGTTTTAGGCTTTTACAATTGGATATGTTTGGTACCCCCCTTCTTTATAGAAAATGATGGTTTAGTCGAGATTAAGAGAGAGAGAGAGAGAGAGAGAGAGAAGCGAGGTTTGGGGAGATAGCTGAACGCTGAACTGGAATAGGCTAAATGGATATGAAAAAAAAAAAGAAACTTGTTAATCTTAATAACAAAATAATTGGCACGGGATGGTAATTGGAAACGTATTGTAAAATTAGGATTCTGCCGTTGCAAAAAATAAATTACAATTAGATTATGGAAAACTGATACAAAATTAGAATGTAATAATCTCACAGAAATTCTAAAGCCCATTTACTACCACATGCGTGCATGCACACACACACACACACACACACACACACACACCAAATCCATCATGATGCTAAATGGCAGTCTCTCAGATAAGGCTGACATTTAGATCCCTGCTGGCTTTTTCAATTAAAGAGACTGACATTATGTACAAGAGGAGGACTGCAGAGGCTGGCAGTCTCTCTCTCTCTCTCTCTCTCTCTCTCTCTCTTTCTGCTCTCATACACACACACACACACACACACACACATGCAGTCACACGCACACGCACACACACACACACACACACTCTAGTTAAATAGATGATGTACTCTTTCTCTTAACGCTTCCTCAGTGGTGTCCAGATTATTATTCTTGAATCTGTGAGAAAGGACTTTACCATTCTTAAGTTTGACTTTTTGCATTATACCTCATTTATGATCTTATATGTAAAAGCCAACTGAGACACAGGTGAAATTGGAGCATTATTCGTTGTAGAGTACTGTAATTGTTTGAAAATAAATTCAATTTAATTTAATTCTACTTTATTTCCATAGTGCTCTTAACAATGGTCATTGTCGCAAAGCATCTTTACAGAATCAAAGGAAAATAGGGAAACATGTGATTAAATACGTATAAATCAGATGTCAATAGGAAGAAACATTGAGAAGAACCAGACTCAACAGGTAACCCATTCTCATTTGGGTGAAACAAATGGCAGGAATTGTTTTGGCTTGGACCTGACCTGTATCTGGAGACCAGGCCACAACGTGGACCTTACTGGCTCCTGGTGACCAGGACACATGGTGTAGGCCAGACTGTCTCTGTATGTGGCACTGACAGCATCATTGTGACCAGGACACCGAGTGGCCCTGACTAGTATTTGGTGACCAGGCCAGGGTTTAGAACTGACTGACTCATGTTGATCAGGCCACGATGTAGATCTAACTGGCTTGTGGTGATCAGGCCATGATGTAGACCTGACTGGCTCATAGTGATCAGGCCATGGTGTAGACCTGACTGGCTCATAGTGATCAGGCCATGGTGTAGACCTGACTGGCTTGTGGTAATCAGGCAACAGTGTAGACCTCACTGACATGTAGTGATCAGGTCATGGTGTAGACCTGACTGGCTTATGGTGATCAGGCCATAGACCAGACGGGCTTGTGGTGAACACGCTACAATGTAGTCCTGACAGACTTGTAGTGATCAGATCATGGTGTAGGCCAGACTGTCTCATGTTGATCAGACTATCATGTAGACCTGACTGGCTTTCGTTAATTAATCTATTCTGTAGAACTGACTGGTTTGTGTTAATCAGGCCATGATGTAGATCTGACTGGCTCGTAGTGACCTCGTATTGATCAGGCCATGATGTAGACCTGACTGGCTTGTGTTGATCAGGCCATGGTTTAGACCTGACTGGCTTGTGTTGATCAGGCCATGGTTTAGACCTGACTGGCTTTTGTTAATTAGGCTACAATGTAGACCTGACTGGCTTGTGTTGATCAGGCCATGGTGTGGACCTGACTGGCTTGTGTTGATCAGGCCATGGTGTGGACCTGACTGGCTTGTGTTGATCGGGCCATGGTGTGGACCTGACTGGCTTGTGTTGATCAGGCCATGGTGTAGACGTGACTGGCTTGTGTTGATCAGGCCATGGTGTAGACCTGACTGGCTTGTGTTGATCGGGCCATGGTGTGGACCTGACTGGCTTGTGTTGATCGGGCCATGGTGTAGACCTGACTGGCTTGTGTTGATCGGGCCATGGTGTAGACCTGACTGGCTTCTGGTGTTCTGGCCATGTTGTAATAATGACTAGCACCTGGTCATAGAAAAATCCTGAAGTTAGAGATTTATTTGTGGAAAAGAAAAGCCAGAGTGGCAAAACATAAAAATGCTATTAGGACTGGTAATGTCTAATATGCATTGGCACGGCTTTATAAGGAAGCAAATAAAACTCCCCAAACGTATTTGAAATAGAACATATACCAAGTCTATTAAGGGATGGTGATATATTATAAAAACTATTGCAAAGAAAACAATTTGGACGTTTAGAGTGAAGTCTGCTCAATATCCAGGTATATAAGGGGAACTGATTTCTCTTTTTCTTTTTTATTTGGTAAAATTGCTTTATGGTGCAGCCTATTGTATTCTTGGCTGCCTCTTTAGGTCATTATGACATTTAGGTAGTTTTCAACTTATTTTATGCTGCTAAAAATATATTTTCTTGAATCTTCAATAAGTTTGAATTTTACCTCTTTTTACAGGATGTAATCACGGGTCAGTTTCTTCACACTGATGAAGGCATGTTGAAATAGTGTTTTCAGAAGTATACTCTACAAGACTGCCTTGGATGTTTGGTTTAAGATTTCAAAAGGTTTTTTTTTTTCACCAGTAAAAAGTATGAGATCCTCTACCCACTGATAATCAGTGGTAGTAATTATTTACACATAAGCAGCATCTCACTGCAGCTCATTTTATAACTGAATAAATAACCCGGGAAATTCACCATGGATGAAAAATTCAGCTGAATAACTTTTTCAAGCAAGAACAAGAGTTAGTGAGAGTCAACTGGGACACACTATGGGCACTGGATAATTAAAAGAAAGGAAAGAAAAGATCTTGCAACAGCCTTGAGTGGTCACGTTTGCAGAAACATGCTCAATTATTTACGCGTGCTCTAATCAATGTATGAATCCAGTAGGGAATTCTAAAAGTCGTATTTTCTCATAATTCGATTTCATATGCGTAGATCTGGTTTGCTTGTGTTGATGCGATGCCCATTCACAGAGGAAAGAAACAGCCTAATAAATATGTAAGAAATGATGCCAATCAATGTTAATTCAGAAAGCCGAGAGCTATTCATATTGACGGATTTGTAAGGAAAAAATCAGGCTGTGAGGGTCAGAAACATGGATGTTTGCCATAATAATGGGAGCTAATGTAGAAATTTAATTGACATTCTGGAACTGATTTTCATGCAGTTTTCTAATATCAATATCAAGTAAGTTTTTGTTTGCTGTTAGAGCAGCCAGAGAAGCAGAACACCCGAGTTAGTGGGATGGAGTTAATAAGTAAAAGCAGCCTAGCTCCTGGAGAAAAAGCATACATTAGCTTGTTATATTAGATAGCTATATATATTTTTAAGTACATACAGTATACTGAACAGACAACATACCAAACATAGTTAATTGAGTTCATCAACATTTTTGGCTCAAGATCTTGATGAGGTGAATGAAGTCCCTCATCAAGGGAAAGAGGAGGGAAAGGAACATTAAGTTGTGCAAAAGCTTGGCCCTTCAAATTATGAATAATGGCATGCAGGCGTCTCCCTAATTTGATTTAGTCAGGATGGTCTCTTGAGTGTTTCTGCACTGCCAGTAGGAACTGCATTTATTTGCTAGTGTGTGTCATGTGCGTGGATTTTATCTTGGCACATTTGGAGCAGTTTATCAGGAGAGCGATAACATATCTTGAGAAATACGGGCATAACATGATTGAAGAGAATGTAAGTGCACTTTAAACAGTTACTGTCAGATTTTATTGGATATAAACCAGTCAGATGGTTATATTATATTGAATTATGGATTTTGCAAGTTACCCATATAATTGTGCATGACATTTAATTAAGCAATATTACACGATATTGAGTCCCGATATTGATCACACGAGAGGGAGTGCTGTTGTACGGAATATCAACATGAATAGCTGATATTCAGTATAAGAGAATGACCTTAAATGTGTGGGTTTGCTTTTAAACCACAAGTCCATGAATGTTATTTATTATAAAAATGATATGTGTTCGTCCATTGTTTTCAATGAGGACCTTGACATCTAGCTTTAGGTGTTGGATGTCAAGACTTGCATGTAAATTGGATTATAGTGAGGGAGAGGTGCATATAGTCAGCCTCACTCTCTTTTCCCAGATTTTATCTTTAAGCAGGACAGAACTCGAGGCGGTTGGAGATGGGCTGGGCGCAGTGGTTGACCAGGGTGTCTTTTGTGTCATACCGTGCTCTTAGCATACCACGTCGCTTGGAGAAACCACCTTCATGACCGTCGGTCCTATTTTGGTGGGTCTCATCCGCTCAATCCGCCGGAGTCTGTCTTTCATAGGGTCTAGTTCGAATCATTCGTTGTCTGTCCCCTCGCATGAGACCAATTTGCCTTGGGAGCCCCTACCAGGAGCACATGGCTCCAGACAACACAGCTCCCAGGTTCACGCAAAGGCCACGCACACCTCTTCACCGCAATAAGGCAATGGTTCCTAGAGAGGAAGTAGTCCTTTCTTATCGTACTATGTAGCCAAAAGGTGTACAGTTCCGTACATCTCATAAGTTTCTCTTTATATTTACACTTATTCCACTTTAGAATATCAGCTAACTTTAGGGGATCTGGGGTTAAATCCCAAATAGTGTCGAATGGAAATCTAGCGGACTATGTAGTGTGTGCAATCCCTTGTTCCAGACACAAAAAGGTGCCCTGTTCTTGAGAAGGATTTGGAATTCATCCTTCTAGCTCACGGTAACCAGGAACACGACAACATGGACAATTTAGAAGCAATTCAGAACATCTTAGAAGCAATTACTAAGGAGAGGGCATGGTGTTTAACATGATATAACATTATACTGTAAGATGTGTTTCTTGCTGAAAGTGCATCCGTGACTTGTTTTGAATGTGGGTTTTGACAGGCAGCTGCTCTCTCCACAGTACTGCAAACTGTACAGATGTTCCACCCATGCTACGACCGACAGTTAGTGTAATTAACGACTGTTAGAACACCTGTAACATAGAGTGATACATATACAGTACAGCTGTTAACCGTCCCCTGCTGGTATACTCCACAGTATATCAGCACTAGTGTAATGGATCTTGTCCAATCAGATTACTTGGTGGAAACCGTTTTACACAGTAAATTTCAAATGCTTTATGGAAATGTACATGTGCATGCATCTAGAAATGTCTTTCCTGCATATCAATTTGTACCTAGCTCTACCGCTGTAAATCTTTTTGTTTGTTTGTTTGTTTTTTGTTTTTAGTAAAGTCATTTGAGATTGCCTAGCATTCCTCCGAGATTTCCCTGACATGAAAATTATGACTCTGTTGCACCTGCACTGCAGTATTTACATAGAATGATTCCCATTTATCTACAAAATGACTCTACTGGTTCTTCCATATTTCCTTCTCTGTGTCTCTAAAACTTAACGTCCTTCTCTGCATACACCCCCCCCCCCCCCAGTAACCTCTTTAATTTTCCCCCATGCCTTATTTTAAAAAGCATAAACAAGTCAATCAAATCTTTCTGAAGCATTTGACCAGTAAGATCATTTTATTTCTTCAACTTCTATCCGATTTGTTAGAGTGGCAGCAGGCTGAGGAGAACTCTGTATACCCAGCCACAGACTCCAGCCCCGCCTGGTGGGTCTCCAGAGGGTTCTGAACCATCTGTACTAAATAATCTCTTTAAGTCTTGGGTCTACCCTAGAGTCTGCATCCAGTGGGATATCCATGTACCAGGATCTGATCCTACTGAGCTGTCCACATAACTATAACTAGCTGCTCTGCTTAATCTCCTCCGAGGTTCCTTTGAACAAATCACTTTAAATAAGACACTTAAATAGGACACTTTCATGCATATTTTCACCCCCCCCCCCCCCCCCCCGTCATCTTTTATTTACACTGAAATTCGTAAAAAAAAATTTCATACTGTACAGAATCTTTAGTTTTCGATATTTGTACAGCTAAGTTTTCTTATATTTCTCTTACAGTACAGTACATTTACACTTAACTTTTGGTAGAAGCTATTATCCAATGTGACCAGAAGTTTTCGTTACTGCATGGATTCTTACACTGGTTACACGGTTCCTAACTAAGTACCATCAGTCATACTGTTGGGAAGGTTTTTTTTTTAATCCACATATCTAAGAAACCGACAGGGATTTAGTCTCTAAAGACTGCCAGTGGCTCGGTTGTCTAGAGGAAGTTCATTCCACCACCTACTGTATGTGACAGAACAGAAATGAGTCTAGATGCATGTCTTCCAACCTGAGAAATGGTGGGAGCAGTCGAGCAGTGCTGGAGGATGATATGGTGGGAGCGTGATATGGTGCAGGGTGTAATATCAGTGACATTAAGCAGAACAACCCTGCAACCTTGTTTCTTCCTCCTGAATTTGTAAACAGGTATTCTTCTGTTCATTACCCACAACTTACTGTGTGTAATAAACAAACCTATGGAAACCCGTGGCCATAATTTAGTTGAAATCTAATGTATTACATTTCATGCTAATATAGTTTCCAAAAAAGGGTAAACTAATCTACAGCAACACTGATCCTACTGTATCTGTAGCCACATGGCATCGGGTTTCCAGTTTTCCATCATAACAACTATAAATTGTAAATAAGGTGTTTTTTGAGCTGAAAAGGTACTTTTTGTGGAAAACCTTGGCCATATTTGCAGTCTTCTTATCCATTTTAATGCATGCCAGCATGACTGTACTCTACCTGATATGGTGATCTGTACAGTAAATATCCAGAACTTTAAAGCATTACTGAAGTGGTTAATGATGGACAGTGAGTAATGTAAGGCTACTTACTATACCTTGGTCACATTCAATGGACAAGAAGTCTCTCTGGCAAATGTTGCTTTTAGATCATATATATTCATTAACTTTTATTTCAATTTGTTTGGTGTTTTGATTTGTTTGGGGAAATGGAACTAAACTACACTGCCTGGTAAAAAGCTCTGATTACAGAACACAGTGTGGTGTTCCAGTTGATGTATGAAAATGATTCTTCATGTGCCCAGAAACAGTCCTGGATTATGTCTGCATCATCAGAGAGGTGAAACAGACTCCATTATTGTGATACCCTGATCATTGAGTACATTCAGGTCCTCAGCTGACTTTATTTTATTGCCACATAACGTTGCTGACCATAGACCTGACCAATAACACTGCTTCTAGAGGCATGATAAGTCAAAAGTCCAATCATTATACATTATATGGACAAATATATTAGACCAAACATGTTACTCACTGAATTTAGGTGTTTCAATCAGGCCCCTTATCCCCAGTGAAGGGCAAGCTTAATGCTTCAGCAGAACGCTAGGCTTCCAACTTTGTGGCAACAGATTGAGGAAGGCCCTTTTCTATTCCAACATGATTGTACCCCAATGCACTAAGCAAGGACTATAAAGACATGACCTGGAAGTTTGTTGTGGAAGTTTAGTGTAGAAGAACTTGACTGGCCCTAAAATAGAGCCCTGATTGACCTCAACCCCATCAAGCTCCTTTGGGATGAACTGGAACGGAGATTGCAAGTCAGGAAACATCAGAGCCAGACCTCAAAATTTGTGCCATTCATTCTGCGCTACAGAATGAATGGCACAAATGACCACAGAAACAATATGGAAAGCCTTTAAAGAAGAGTGGAAGCTGTTATAGCCACCAAATGGCGACCAACTCTATTTTGAAGTATATGTATTTGGATACAATGTCATTGTAGGTTTGTCCAAATACGTTTGTCCATATAGTGTACTTTCTGGCAAATCAAATTCTTTTTGCCCCCAGGTAGTCCCACCTGCAATTGGTTTTCTTATGACAACACAGCTGTTTATTCCCAGTCATGTAAGTTCTCGTCACATTGTGTGTGTGTGGAAACCCAGTATAAGGATCTATCCAATGATGGAAACATAAACACTTTTGTTAGTCTTCCAATGTAAATCTAAACACTTTTTCATCACACTTTCACTATTAAACACAGCTGTGACTTATAGTGCAACTTCACCAAATGTTTAAGTGCTCTCCAATCACGGTCATACCTCCAGGTTTAATAATGCTTTGAACAGGTCTTAACTCAATGTCAGTAATTTTAATGTTCTTTGCTTGATGCAGGCCAATAATTTGACCCTTGTGAAATAGCAGCTTTTTTTAAAGCCTAAACATGCTGTCACTGCAGGCTATTGAGTCGGAGCTTGTTAAAGAGCGGAATTTAGACCATTTGTTGGATTTATTTGGGTTCTTTCTTTCTTTTCACCTCACAGTCACCTAAGGTTAGATGGCCTTTTTTATAATCAAAGAGGTGACTTGATTGCTCAGTGGATGTGGACGGCGGGAATTATGTGAATTCTTTTGTTACTGTTGTGTTTTGTTGCGAGCGGTCACCCATCTTTTTTTGCATCTGGCATCTTTTGAAGTTTTTATTCTCAGGAAATTCTTACTTTTGCTTTTGGTCTAAGTATACATCTGGAAATCTCTAAAACTGATTTGTGCCAAGGTCGACTGTTAAAAGTGAGTTGAATTGAAGTGAACTGATCTGGGCACCAAGGGCTTTAAAAGTATCCAAAACATGCACTCGACTGAGTCTGGGGACGACGTGTTACATAATTACATTAAATAGCATTATCAAGTGAAACACCTTTCTCATTACACCAGGCAATAATCTCATTTACATCCATATTGGACAAGTGACTCTTAAGCTGTGCATAATTGAATGAGAAAAGAAACACACACACACACACGCACATACACACACATGCGCAGCTAACAAAGCATTATAGAAACTTTCAGGCAGCACAATGGTTTAAAGATAAAAAATGACTACTTACTCTTTTAACATCTTGCTACTTACTGTCTCAGGAGCTACTTCCATTTATATCTTTTTTTTATGCATTAGTGCCAAAGGCTGGTGTTTTGAAGTGCTGACAAAGTGTTTCTATAGCATCACCAGCTCTGTGCTGTGCCCTTGCGAGAAAGACGTCTTTGATGATGAGAGTTCCTCGCTGCCAGGGATTCAAAGCCGTTGGCAAGGTTTTTATCATGTCAATCATTCTGCAGCACTCAACTAGAGAAGCCAAGCTTCGTACAGATTAGGATTGCTGGCCTGAGTGCTGCTTAAATGCATTTTAACACGTCCTGCCCGGAGATCCCGCATGTGAACCCAAGCAAACACGACATGAATAATATGTGATTAATAGAACAACTAAATGGAACGGGATGGGATAAATGCATTAGAAAATGGGAACAAATTAATCATGTATAAACAAGTGTTTGTACAACCAAAAAAAAAGCATGTTTAAATTGCGAAAAAATGTAAGATAGAATAAGTAATGTCAAAAACCAGTCTCATTAAAAACAAGTCAAACTTGGTCTTTTGATCGTGCAGAATAACAGAACACAGTTATGAGAGTAAAAACTCCTTTTCCCCCCCTATATATATTCCCTTGCTACATTAATGCACTTACAGTGCCTATGTAAACTGACAGGCCGGGCAAGGAAACCATTAATCAGAACAGCAGCCAAGAGGCCCATGGTAACTCTGAAAGCCATAAGAAGAAAGCAATAAGAAGTCCCATTTACAGGTTGTGACAAGCCATGTGGAACTGCAAACGGGACTTCTTATGGCTTTCTTTCAACAATGTCTTTTTTCTTGCTAATTTTCCAAAAAGGCCAAATTTGTGGAGTGCACGACTAACAGTTGTCCTGAGGACAGATTCTCCCACCTGAGCTGTGGATCTCTGCAGCTCCTTTAGAGTTACCATGGGCCTCTTGGTTGCTTTTCTAATTAATGCTCTCCTTGCCCGGCCTGTCAGTTTAGGTGGATGGCCAGGTTTGCAGTCGTGCCATACTCTTTCCATTTTCAGGTGATGGATTGAGCCGCGCGCCATGAGATGCTCAAAACTTGAGATTTTTTTTTTATATCCTAACCCTGCTTTAAACTTTATCCCTGACCTGCCTGGTGTGTTTCTTGGGCTTCATGATGCTGTTTGTTCACTGATGTTCTCTAACAAACCTCTGAGGGTGTTACGAAACAGCTGTATTTATATGGAGATTAGGTGGACTCACTTTTGAAGGCGATTTTAGTTGAAAAAATAAAAACATTATGAAAACTGTTGACTGCATGATTTTCCTTCTTCTTTACAATGATGTGCCACTTTGTGTTAGTCTATCACATAAAATCCCAATGAAATACATTTATGCTTGCCAAAATGTGGAAAAGTTCCAAGGATATGAATACTTTTGCAAGGTTTCACTAGTGCTTGGATACCATCAAGGTAGGAGGTTTTCCCAGTACACCATAGCCAAGACTGCGTGCTTCATGTCTGAAACGCTGGCCTCCCAGGAACTCCGCTGAGTTTCTGTAATGATGGTGAATAAATATTTGTGTTCGATTCCTACAGACCGATGCGTCTTTTTTTGTATGTTATCTGGTAACAAGTTACCTGTTGAGTTTCAAAGATCAGGCATTTCACTTTCTGATTCTTCAGTCACAGATTTATGACCTTCTTTATAGCATGTGCACTATTCAAGTGTTTTACTGCGGCTAAGTGTCTCACCACTGCACTGTGCTGGATAATCTTTATTCATGAGAATTTTAATCACAAGTCCTGCTTTGACTTGAATGCCCCTTGTATTATAGTAGAAAAAAAAAAGTTGAACACTGATGAAAAATTAACTTTGTAAAAAATCATACGAAAATATTTCAGGATTCATTTGGAAACAAAAATAACCCCATGAAATCATACAAAATAACTAGACAATGTGAGAGAAGCACATGCAGAAATTAAATAGGTAATGCATTAAAAGTTAATAATGTGTGAAAAAATTATGTGAAAATAAACTAAACATGAAAATAAATTTTAACAATCTAATACAATGACTAAAAATATATGTGTAAATTTCCCTTTTCCCTTTAAAAAGAGTTCTCCGATTGGTGTTTAAATTAAAGACTCATCTTTGATACCCTGTTGGTTGTTTCGGATATGCACGTTTAAAATATTTCTCTTTAAGAAATTAATAAATGTACATAAAGCCCTCGCTATTTCTGTTTTCGTCTAATCAGAGGAATAAGAAACCTTCTGCATGCTGTGAGTCATTTCTGAATCAGATTCCTCCAGCGATCGTCTTGTTTACAGTCACGCTGCAGCTCTGTTCTTCTCATAGACGCGGCGACGGAAGATATTCGTTTTCATTAAGGAGTCTCATTAAGTACCAAAACACGATCTTGAAACTCATCAGGTGTGAGACTAATTTGATTTCTACCAAGAACAACACTGAATCTGTTCTGTTTGATGTATAGCAGAAGTGGGGATCGTGTACAATTGGAAAGAACCGGCTTTACCATTAGGTGCACACCATTAGGAGTCAGTTAGATACAGTATATACAGTAAGTGCAGGATGGAACAGCATATTCACAGCCAGGTGCAGAACCACTCATATAGAAATCATGCAATAATATTCCTAGTGTAAGAGCCAGCACCGGCTCTCTTATCGCAATTCCCGAAGTCTTACTTTAGTGACAGCCGCATATTTGTTATGTGAGGAGTAATTGCTTTTCTATGGCGGCTGCCCGCACGAGCTGATGGTGTGTAATTCAAAAAGTGATAAATCATCACCGTCTCGCCAGACAGGCAGGAGCGTAAGGTTTCTGTTTCGGGCAAAATAAAAGATTGTGACATTGTACAAAAATTTGTATTATTGATTCAGTTTTAACAAATGTATAATAGAAATTTTAGTACATGCTATTGTATGGTTGGAATTTGGGACATTGTGACATCTGCAGTCTATTGGCCTAAGGATCATGACTGATAGGTCTACTTGTAGTTTGGATTTACAGGGTGGCCCAAAAGTCTGGATCCACCGACTAATAAAATGAAAACAACCTACAGTAGGTTGTGGGTTTCCCCTTAATCCCCTGGCGCATGGCTTCACGAGACCTGATGTAGTTTCCTGTGGTATCTGGCGCCAGAAGGTCTCTTGGATGCTGATGGGTTTGGGTGGGTGGGGCCTCTGTGGATTGGAATTCTTTGTCCAGTTCATCCCATGTGTGTTTGATCAGATTGGGGTCTGGAGAGTTTGGAGGGCAGACCGGTGGCCTTGGGTCCATGTGGCACCAGGACTAGAGAGACATAGGGTGCCTGTAATCCTGTCACAAGTCAATCCTGTCAAACATGGATAATTAATGTTATTCAATTCACCTAGCGGTAATGGTAAATGTTATGGCTGATCAGTGTAAATTAAAGCAAATGCTTAAACTGAAGCACTTTTATTTTTTGGCACTGGTGTACAGTATATGCCGCATCCGTAAATTCTGAATATATTTTAATAGATCATTAATGACATTCCATACAGAGATGGTTTCCTCCTTTAGTGCAGTAATTGTTCTCATTCCTGTAGAATACTGACTTTAATATAAACGAAGTCAAGTGGTGTTAAGCCCAGCTATATTCCATTTACCTTTATTAGTCTCAAAGCCATCTAAAATCTGAAATAAAAAAGAGAGATAGTCCATTTCCTAGGAAAACTGCACATGTATCCAGATATTTGGGCCACCTTGTATTTCATAATAGAAATTTCCTTCAATTACGCTTATCTATAGTGAAGGTCTGTGTTTTAATGTAGTAAGTAAATTTGACATCAAATGATCCTCACTGAGGATCTCAGTGTATTTGGGAATTTCCAGAAACCAAAGCCGGCCAAGAAAATATCAAGAGTGTGTCAAATTTCATCAGGCATACTTTTAATAATTTAACATGTAAACTTGCCTCGCTTCGGATTTTGTGCTCGCTACATATTTACACACTCTATGTGTTATTTTACAATTCCTTCTTAAATACTATGATTATGGGAATTATGTAAAAGGGAAGTAGATGATGTAAAGGTGAACTTATGTATCAGTGTATTTACAGGACCTTGTACGAACCATGTACCAAACTCCAGCACTGCTACTCCAGCAGTATCTGATTAAAGATTAAACAACAACAATCAACATTCACACCAAGTGTGAGTAAAATGAAATCTGGGAAAAGGCTTTTTCTTCAGGCTGCAGTGGAAATGTAAAAAATTTAGATTTTGTAAAAAGAAGATTTTAATAGCTTATTTTTATTTTTCTAATTAATGTGACTTGAGTCAGGGTTTGCATTGGTTAGTTACTGTAAAGTAGTTGCATTTTATTATCCTTTCACCAGTCCATCCTCCCACAGTCCATAGACCAGTGTGTGAGTGTGTGTGCTTGTGCACTGCACTGAATTGGCACCCTGTCTTTGTTCCCCGAGTCCCATGGAATGGAGAGTGAGTGAGTAATTCTCTTTCTCCTTAAATAACCTGTAAGTTATATGGAACATAAAAATTTTTAAAAAAAATGAAGCCACTGCTTTATCAGAAGTGTTTTAATTGGAAAACTGACTTGCCATCCAAAACGCTTGTTTACATTCTACTAACTTTTCATTCTACTTGTCATGATAGATACTTGGGGCGGAGCTTCACGAACATAAACTGTGCGTAAGTAAAAAAAATAAATAAAAAAAAAGAAAGCAAGAGAAAAAGACCAATCTTGTGTAATGCATGTTTATTTTAGATATTACAGTATGATTGAAATTTTTTCCGAAGTTTATGAAAGAAGTTCTAATTATAAGCTGCCAAACTCCATCTTTTGGTTTTATTTATTTTTAAGGTGAAAAAAAGATAGAAGACAGTGAAGAATCGTGTGTATAGCTGCTATAGCATGAATTATACTGTACAATCATTAGCTCTGACCAAGTAATCTGAGTGGACAATAGTCATACAGTACCACAGGTGATGATAATAGATGGTAACAGCACAGGGATGTTTAACTACAGTATATGTATCACTCGGTGTCCCAGGTGTGAAAGTAGATTGGTACAGTCCACAGTACTGAGGAGAGAGCAGCTGCCTGCCAAAATCCACATTCTAAACCAGACACACTTTTAGAAAGCAAACACATCTGATAACCTTATGTCATTTTAAACAACATGTTGCCTACTTAATAATTGTTTCTAAGTCGTTCCGAATCACGTTCGTGTTGTTTTATTTGCCTAAAGTGGGCTGCTAAAAGCTTCTAAAACAAGGCCGAATCCCAAATCCTTCCGTAAAACGCTGGGTTGTTTTTTCTACCCAAGTGCTGGGTTGCCTCTGTTGGGTCATTTTTCTGGGTTATTTACAGAGAGTTGGGGAGTTTTTGTGTAACCCAGCTGCAGCTAGTTTTTGTGTAAGTTTTGCACTTTGGGTGAAGTGATGAATGAACGCTAAACTGTTAACTGTAGTGCTAGCATGACTCAGGCATTTGGTTAGGTTGCTAGCATTAGCAACCACATTAACATTAGAACTTTATTAATCTCACTGCTTGAGACAATAAAATGCTGGGGTGTTACAAAACACTGACCCTCTCACAAATATACACACCTGCCAACCCTCCCGTTTTTCACTAGCTAGTAATTTACTCCGCGGTCAAATTTCTCTCGTGTTCCTCCTGAGTTATAACAATATTTTACACCTTTCCCCCTTAGGCGAGTATGCAAATATGTCACCAGTAACTGCTGCATGTAAGCTAACCAGGTAGCCCTCTTTAACCAAAGTTGCTTGTGACTCAGGCTAAACTAACTATCAGTCAACATGCTAACTACAGGAAAAAGTACAGATAACTGGGTAGAACATTTGATCAATTTATCTGGTAGAATTAACCCAGCATTCTAGTTAAGTATGACCTAGCATTTGGGTTGAATGTTTAACCCATCTTGTTGGGGGTAAACAAATAACCCATTTTGCTGGTTTAAATGAACCCAGCATGTAGTTGGTCCGATATTTACCCAGCAGCTGGGTTATAAACACATGTGTTATGTGTTCGGTGGAGAAAAAATCTTAATATTTATAAAAATTCAAATATACAGTATCATAAAAACAGCACGAGAGCACTCTCTCTCTCTGTCATGTGATATTACTTAACTATAAGAGAAATTTGTTTGTGAATATTGTACTAATGGTTATTTACCACTATACATCATGGGGTTTCAACATTAATTTATAAAGTAAAGAGTGGAACCATAATTTAAAGGCTGTTCTTTTTCTATTGAGATTGAACTCCACTGGGTCTACCAATCTTCTTGAAAAATGTCACTGTTTTTCCCCACTGCTTAATTATTAAACATGGCATGTGTATGCTGTTTGTCATACTTTTGCTTCGAAGAAATCAACAAAGTTATCCCAAGCATTATATAACCACGCCACTGTCGCAGCCATCTTTTTTCTTTTCTGTTTCTTTCATTGCCTGCGGGTGCTGAGATTTATAACCTTAGTGCTCCTCTCCAGTCTGACACCACTTGCTTTTTTTATCCCACTGTTCCTGTACAGCTGAGGGAAAGGAAGAAGAAGAAGAAGAAAAAGTCGCTCCCGGCTGTCTTTAATGTCCCCACCTACTGTATAGCTAACAAATATGAATGATTTGTTCCTCAGCTGCCATGTGTGCGAGGAGGCGCAGACAAGAGGCTTGTGTTGCCTTTTAATGACGCTTCCGTACAAACTCCGGGAAACAATATGACAGGTGAGAACTCACTGTTTATTTTTAAACAGTCATAACACATATTACACATGCAAATACATTTCATCACCTTACATCATGTGGGTTAAAACCAATTCTGTTCCTCTCTCTCTCTCGTTAAGGAAAACACATTTCTCTCTCATTAAGCTTCTCTACAATCTGAGAGCAAAGACACAGAGACATTTTTCATTTCTCGTGGCATGAAAGCGGCGAAAAACAGCTGCTGAAAGGGAGTTCGAAGCGAGCATCATTCTGCAGGAAGGACTGAAAGACGTGACAGTTATGCACCATCTCATTACTGCTGAGGTTGCAACAGAGGTGATTAAAATTCACCAGCTCGATGCCACTTTCCTATCCATTACACCCGAGCTCTGGGAGTCACCTCGGTCTCTCGACACTCCATGAGAATTATTCTCCAAAGTTTACGAAAAAAGTATCAGCTAAAACTTAAAGCATGCACTACTTTCAAGTACAGGTCACACACAAAGGCTATCAGTGGTTCCCTGGTGAACTCGTACGATGCTTTCGTTGCTGTGGCCCAGGGTTCGAGTCATGGTCACAGAACTGACCCTAGCCGCTGAGGGGTAGCACGGGCCGGTGCAGGCCAAGTGCGATCAAGATCAACAGTGACAATGGACTTTCCTGTTGTTCACATTCCTTCTATTCTCTGTTCCAGTTAGATCAGTTTCTCACACTGACTTTCACACAGTAAGGGTTTGAGACAGATGGTTTGATCAGAAATATAGAAAAGCAACAATACAGTGACTATAACTATAATATCAGGTGCAAACCAAACATTTGGGGTTAATTTGTGGTGTTCATGCTATATTTGAATGTGATAAACACCATTTTTTCGTCATGTACCGAAGTCAAACTGCAAAACTGGTAGAGGAGGCTGATGATGCTGTAAACTCAGGTTGCTGCCACTACGTCTTGTTTGATTTGGTACAAAATTTACACTCAAACAAGAGTTTTTTTTTATTTTTATTTTTTATTAAAGTTCTGTTTAAAACTGAATGCATACTTAAATAAACAAAACTACAAATGTAGACTGATTTATCCATTGTGACAAAACCGTGGGAGGTGGATTTATAGCATTTTGAAAAATTACACAAAATGAGTACTTAAATAAACCAAACAGTTTTGACAAATATATTTTGGCGTAAGTGCTTTCTAACATTAGGGACTAAAAGAAAACATGCACAACATATTAATTTCTTCTTCTTCTTTTTTCTTCTTGCTTTATTTGAACTCGTTTACAAAACTTCACAAGTGGAGTTCTCTCATTTTGCTTTCAAACTGTTCATATGTTCAAGTAATGAGTAAAACACAAGTGATGCAGCTAAAAACAATTATTATTAACAGCTTCTTTTTCTCTTTCTTCCTTTCTTTCCTTCATTAGTAAATCAAACATAGCTTGTCATGTGAGTGCATTAGTAACCAAATCCTGTGAACTCCACACTTCCACACACATCAAATAAATAAATTCCTAAATTTGTTACAGAATGAGCAGTTTTGTGCTAGATTATGTCACAGCGTCTAGCTTTTTATTTTTTTATTTTTTGGACTCATTCATCGCTTTTGCCTCAAGGTGGGCGTGGCTATATGTGTCACTCAACAGAGCCAATACCACGATAGTTTACTGTGTATAGACAGAGTATGCAGAAACAGAAACGACCTGAATGCACCTACAGTACAAGCTGCCAACATCCATAATACACACATGAAAGCGTGACTCATCATGGCTCCAAAAAAATGGGACGTACACTATGAAACCTTATGCCATCAATTAAATCATAATGTTGAGTTATGAGCAGCTGTGTGTCAGATGCTAATCAGCTTATTTTTATTTTTAACCTTTTACCTATTTCTACAAACTCTTTCTTTCTACCATTTCTACAATGGGTACTTAGCGGTAATATTTGCTAAACTATTCCCTACACATGAATTGTTACGAACGTGACTTCTGATCAATCGGAATCAAGACTATAACACATAATATTCAAGAACAATCACTAATAGCTAATAAATACCATTTTATTTGTTTTAATTCAATTTTATTTGCATAGCACTTTTAACAATTGACATTGTCGCAATGCAGCTTTACACAATCAAAGAAATGATTTAAGTTTGTATAAATTGTGAATGTGTATGGATCAAAATAATATTCCTTAATAACATTTCATCATTTTTTTTCAGTGCTGGAAAAGTAATTAAATCAGTATTATGAATTATATTGCCGCTGAACTGTATGTTCAACTACTCTGAAAGATGCAGTCTTGTGTTTTTATATGACCCCGCAGTCTAACTCACCCCAGATTGCTTTTTCTTCCACTCACGCTTTATTCAGATGAAAAGCACTCATTTTCAAATTTTCAGCACAATATTAAAATAAATAAATAAATAAATAAATAAAATCAACCGAGGTTCTAATTACTTTCTCTCCTTTCTTTGTGCTGCACTCCTCACCACACTTCACACCTACACTCTCTCACATTTTCATCAATCCAGAGGATGAACTCTGATGATGGCCCTCGGGGAGTTTGCACAAAGCCAAAAGAAGGGACGGGCATGAGTAATCGAGTTATTTACATAACCATAACCGTGAACGATTCACAAATTCGCAAAAATCCTCCACAAATCGATTTCGATTGCAGTGATGGGTTTCTGCGCCACAGGAAGGCCTGCGTGTCTCACTATGGATCTGTCACGCACCCCTGTGCTCAGGTCATGCTGGCTCCAGGGTGAGAGAAGGGATAAAAGACTAGGCAGAGAAGAAAGGGTCTGCAAGCATTCAAAGTTCTTTGAGCTGGTTAAAATGCTTTAGCTCACTTGAAAAAAAAAAAAAATGTAATATTTTACATACCTAGATGTGTACAGCCGTACCTTGGCATATGAACGCCCTGCCTTGTGAATTTTTGCCTTAAGAACTCACATTTTCCAAAAGATTTGCCTCGGGGGATGAAACATTTCTGACATACGAGTGACCGAACCAAGACGTCGGCTAAGTTGCATGCAAATACAAAACTTGTTTTTGGCAGTGGAAAACCAAGCACAAGATATTTTTTGTGTTTTTTTTTTTTTTTTGCATTTCGTGGTAGATTTAGTAAAGACATAGCCAAACATAACATGTTTAAAAAATGTTAGCATGGACGGTGACAAGAAGAAGACAGAGCCACATTCAGTTTTGTTTTTAAAGCAGCCAGTATCAAGAGGAATCATAAATTAAGGTTAATTAAGGTTTAATGTCTTTAATTTCATATTGTACTTTATTTCCATGTATTTTCTAAATGATTTTATTCTGTATGCAAAAATACAGTATGATTATAGTGTTGGAAACTGGTAAAATTGGTAATATTTTTGGGTGACTGGAATGGATCATCTGCATTTACATTATTTCCTATTAAGACACATCAACAGCAATGAGCATAATGATAATGACTTTACAGTTTGCACTGCACTTTGTTGTTATGTTATGGGGCAATGAAGTGAGGAAGTAGAAAGAACTAGAGATCATTTGCACTCTGGGAGATTTGGAACCATATGGAATTCATTAAATGTTAGAAATGAACTGCTATTACACCATTAACCTTTTCAAATATTACATGGTTTTACTTTCTCCAGCCTCAGAAGAATTTTGTTTGCTCAACTGATTAAGGTCCTGTTTTTCTAGAAACTTTTACAACTTCCACAATATTGCCCACTTAAACCATTAACCGTTGCAAGATTTTCCGATTTCAAGTGTGTATTTCTGTTCCTTACATTACATCTTCAAGCAATCTCACATATGATATACATAGAAGGTTGAAAGAGACTCTCATTGTGAAGTATAGGATTGTAAGATTTTTCCAGTACTTTATTTTGTGACTGCCTTTCTGTGTTCTCGACCATTGCTAATCTCTTTCGATTCTGATTTAGCCTTCCCCAGTTTAGGCTATTTGTGGACCGCCCGACCCTAGCCTGTTCTTTCCTAAAGCCATACTGTACTCTGACTACCCATGTCTGTTTTGCTCGCTTGATTAAGTTCGCTTATGTAATTTTTTTTTTTTATGTCCGTAGGTGTATGCTGACTTAGGTCGCTTTGGGTGTTTTTTTTTTTTTTTTTAGAAAACATACAAATTGTATATAGTTATCCAGTAGGGAAACCTTTTAAAATCTGTATATCTTTAAATAAAAGAGAGGTTTTGTCTGTACATTGGTCAGAACTCGCTCTTTCAGTGATATACGTTTTATACATTGGAGGACCCGAAATTTGTCTGTCTGTCACACAAAACTGGCTGGACAGAACTTAATGAAACTTTGCAGTACATAGACTTCTGCCTGAAGTTTAACCTGCACCATATGTGAAATCTACAGTAAATGTACTGTAGAGTAAAAGCGATGTTATGAACAGTTATGTGCTGGATTTAATAATCTACTTTAATTACTTATATTTTTACTGGTATTAGTTCATATGTTCACCATTCAAATAACAGTGCTGAAATATAAGTAAATTTAACATGCTGGAGTCATTTTAAGACAAAACTTCATCTTTATCTGATCTTTTTTGATTTCTGATCTGTGAGTCACTATCTGCTTACTGAACAGGGGGTGTATTTGGCGTGTACTTAGCGTAAACAAAGCATAAGATATTTAACCCTACAAAATTTGTATTTCTTTGTATTAATAAGTTAGACAGAGAGTTCCGCTGTACAGAAAGACGGACTTACGTGTATATGGGTTTCAACCTAAAATAGTAATACCCAGATAGCGCACTGCTAAAGGGCCAACGCTGGGCCTATGGCAGTGTATACGTTGGGCCCACTGTTGGCATCAGTAGTTGGCCCAATGTAATTTTGTCCATTGGCCCAACGTTGGCTCATTGGTGGCTTGACAAGAAGAATACGACATTTGAAGCCCATGTCCAGGATTCATCTGTGTGTGATGGCTCTTGATGCACTGACTCCAGCCTCAGTCCACTCCTTGTGTGTAACAATCCTCTCCAGTTGTTGTTTGTTGATTGGTCAGTGGTGCTACCACACACACAGAGCTTCCGTTTTTTTTTTTTTTTTTTTTTTTTTGCGTGCCGTTTCTCCCTGGACGGAAAAATAATATGACACGTAACAAAATTAAAGCGGAAGCTCTGTGTGTGTGGTACTGTAGCACCGCTGACCAATCAACACCCTTCATAGGTTAAAAAACAATTTAAGCTCACATTACAACATCAATTTTATTTTAATTTTATATGTGCATTGATACAGCACTTTGGGAACATCCAACTTCTTTTGCAATTACCTTTTGAGGCTTTTCCTCTCTATGGAGGATGTCAATAATGGTTTTCTGCATAACTGTCAGGTCAGCAGTCTTTCCAATGATTGTGCTTCCTACTGAACCAGACTGAGAGACCATTTAAAGGCTCAGGAACCCTTTGCGGGTGTTATGGCTTAATTAGCTGATTAGAGTGGGACACTCTGAGCCTAGAATATTGAATCTTTTCACAATATTCTAATTTTCTGAGATTGAAGATTTGGGGTTTTTATGACCTGTAAGCCAAAATTATCTCAATTATGACAAATCACAGCTTGCACTATTTTGCTTTGCATGTAATAACTCTATCTCATATATTAGTTTCACCTTTTAAGTTGCATTACTAAAATAAATGAACTTTTGTACGATATTCTAATTTTTCAAGTTTCACCTGTATATCTAACTCGTCTTTTAAATGATAAATGTTACATTTATTGTGCTTTGTGCTTAACTGTGAACCTAAAACCCCGCAGAGGCCATGTGCTGCTGATTAAATTTCGAAGCCAAGATAAACACAAGCTAAAACTTTGTGTCTCTTTGCTCCTAACTACAGGCGGGTGAATATTTCCTCAAATGAGATGTAAAGACCCTTGAGTAAGACATAAGAGTGTTGAGAGTCTGTGGTGGTAACATGAGAAGCATGCAGTTAGTAGTTTTGCCGTAATGTAATGAGAAAGATGTTTAGCTAAGCTCTATTATGCTAGGCTAATCGACCTGTTGCTAGTGAATACAGCAGCATATGGAGCAATAGCGAGGTTAGAACCCTTGGGATTGTTGCCATAGTGAGTGCCAGAAATATGTGCTGTAATATCGGAACTGTTGTTGAACTGAGTTGAGCCAAATGTGAAAATGTTTGTTTTTCTCATCATTTTGCTGATTGAAATTTTTTTATTTTGAAGTACATTTTAATGTACAATGGTTAAATTATTGATGTATTTAAACAGAGTCACAGTTCTCCAAAGATGCTGTTGATGAGGAAGATGATGATGATGATGATGATGATAAAGAACATCTGAGCTACACTGACTAAGCTGATGGTGAAATGATGTTGAGGAAGATGCAGAGCTATCTGGCATAAAAGATCTACCTTGCTGAGAGAAAAAGTGGATGTACTACTGTAGGTGTATATTTTGTAGTTTATCACCATAATGGTTACATACAGTTTCTTAGTTATCATTGCCGATGGTAAAAAGAGTCTAACTTTTAACTTTGACCTTATTAACTGAACCAATGTTGTGCCAACATTGGGCCAACCAGCCCCTCACTTCATGCTTCCTTCCACAGATGAGCTTCATGGAGATGCTGAGTTCATTTTCCAGCAGGAATTGGCACCTGCCCACACTGCCAAAAGCACCAAAACCTGGTTCAATGACTCTATGGGACATTGCCAAGAGAAAGATGAGAGACCTGAGACAATGCAGAAGAGCTGAAGGCCGCTATTGAAGCATCCTGGTCTTCCATAACCCCTCAGCAGTGCCACAAGCTGATAACTTCTAAACCATGCTGCATTGATGCAGTAATTGCTGCAAAGTACTGAGTACATATGCACACTTTTCAGAGGTTCAATATGTTCTATGTACAAGCCTTGTTTTATTGATTGCACGTAATATTCTAATTTTCTGAGATTGTGGATTTGGGGTATATCTCTTATATTAGTTTCACCTTTTACGTTGCATTACTGAAATTAATGAACTTTTGCATGATATTCTAATTTTTCATGTTTCACCTAGTTCCTTCAGTGTTATTTCTGAACTAGATTAATAACCAACCCTTATATGAGCTCCTGATGTGATGGCTTTATTGAGACAGCCAAGCTAAAGCAATATAATTTAATTTCCAATTTTCTACCTTGCCATTATTTACTGAACCAATGTTGGGTCAACCTATCTTTAGCTCCACCAATAGGCTAACAGTAGGCCAAAATGAGACAAAATAATGTTTGGCCAACCACTGATGCCAACACGGGGCCAAAATGGACTAAAGGTAACCAAAATTTTGCTGATGTTGGGCCAACAAAGCGGTGCTATCTGGGTATCACTGATTACATTACAGCTCATCAGCTAATTTTTAGCTTCAACCTTTTAACTCTTTCTACAAACTTTTCCCCCATCGATGACAGGAACACGATCTCTCTGAGACAAATCAGGTTCTGAACATTGACTCTAAGCCTGTATGGAACAATTCACAGTACTGAATACATGTTTCATTTTGCAGCTACAAAATAACAAATTAATAGAACTTTATTTAAGGGGGAACACTTAATGAACCTGTTTATACATATGTTAAATAAGAGAGGTGATTTTACTCTTAAAACAGAAGTGTTGTAAAAACTACACTACCTGGTTGTAAATTAGAAGAAAAAACTTAAGGCAAGAAAACAATCGGTATTTTGTCCTCTTGTTTTTTTTGTTTTTTTTTTCTTTAAACAGATGCATGCCTGTAGAACATTAAGGACATGAAAAACTGCTGAGAAACATTTTACAGCTTTAACGAGCTTATTTCCTCTTTCCTAAAAACCTCTCTTCACATCTCTTATCCCCTAGTGTGCTTTCAGGAACTGAGCTTAATGAGGCCTAGGGGGGAAAAAGCCTGTAATGGTTCTTGATGATTCCATGCACTTTTATTGCACTCTGATCTGTTGATCATGCAGATGATGCCGAGCCTGATGAGAATGACACGGACAAACTTTTTTACTTGGCCATGCATTGTAAACAAAATGTTCTGTTTTTTTTCCAGCCTACTTCTATTATAAGTTAAGAGTTAAGAGTAACAGTAGAAAGGACACAAAAATAAATCTGACAATCTGACAACGAGAAGAAATTAATATTATGTTGAGATGAGATGAGGTCATGATTTTCAATCTAAAATGTGAGAAATCAAACACATGGGGATTTATAAAAATAAATACCTTACAATACAGAGTTACCACAGAGTGACTTGTTCACTATAGAAACAATAATATATTAAAATGAGTGCACTGATATAGACACGTTTGACTAGTAAGTTTAACTCATGCATTTTCCTAATGAATAATTGAAGAAGCCATTAATTATTTTGGAAAGCAAAATTGTGATGATATTTTTCATCGCTGTTTGGTTTGGCAGATTAGATTAAAATATTAATGAACTAGAAATACACAGAGGATTTTATTGCATAAGCTTTGAACTAGAAATATATTCAGCTTGTGAGGTCCAAAAGGGGGGGAGGGGGGGGGGGGGTTCTGTAAGGAAAATGGGCTAATCAAAATGTGTGGTGCAGTTTTTTGTTATTATTATTATTATCTTGAATTAAAATAAATATCAAAATGTATATTATATATACATTATATTCATGGTAAGATTTATCTTGTTAGAATTGAATATGGGACACTATGCCCGCTTTTTTTAAAAGAATAATAAATACGATTATTAAGATTACAGAGGAGGACACACTTTTCCTGCAAAGTCCCTCATCTTTCCGGATAGTAAAAGACTGCCATGAGATAGCTAGTGATGGTCCTAAATAGAGGCCCTGGATGTCATTGTAGATGGTCCCATTTGGTTAACGGAAAGATTGCACTTAGAAAAACCAAGTTTTACCTGTTCTCCGGTGGATAATGTCACTTTGTTACTGTAGATTTAGATCTAAAAATACAAATGCAAAAACAAGGCATGAGATTGCCCCAATATTAAACAATTCTTTAGACCACATAACAATATATAATGCCATATTAGTGTTGTGTCAGAGGATCAAAGAGATTATGATTTTAATATTCATAGCATATAGAAAGTGTGGGTTTTAAATGCGTGTCTGTAACAATTTCACTTCACCTACAGTATGTGAGCAAAATATAAAAGAGTAAAATAATGTCAGGATGTAAAACGAGCACAGAAACGAGCATGGGCTTGCATTTTATGCACGTCTAAAACAATCATTTTGAATTCTTTAAATATGCATATGTACAGTTTAATGGAGAAACAGGATAAACACCATTTTGGACTTTAACTCATTTTGGTAAATTAAATTCCTCTGGCACAAGGTTGCCTATAACAAAACTTTTAATTTAAAAGCCGATACATTATGCTTCTTTTAAAAGCTTTGATCTTCTACAGCTTAGGCAAATCATGTCACGGAGTGGCTGCATTTCAGTGCGAAACATGACGAGTTCTGAATCGCATCACTTCTTTCCGCCATGTGATCAGTGAAGCGAAAACACGTGCTCAGCAAAATACTGGCTGCTCTGAGTAAATGTATTTAATAGATCTTTTGAGAGTGTTAAAGCCAATTTACTCTCTGTGGCTGCCAATTACCACAGCATTAACAGGTACAAGTATACGCTGCTTAATGTTGCACAATAAGTTCTGTAAGATGGGACATCATGTTGTGCAAATACCATATTTTATAATTAACAAAGCTTTGTGGGATACTGTAGTGTAACCCATATTTTTTCCCTCTTGCTCCTAGGGGGCTGTCGGCAACTGCCGAAGTAAAATTGAATCTGGTAGAAGAGAAACTAATGATGCATAGTATACTAAACTTTTGGTATTGTTTTAATATTTCTCAGGTTCTATAGCATGCTTTTTAATTAAAAAAGTTTGGTGTGTAACAAAACTAAACACGTCTTCCTTGTTCCAATTTTGCTGCCAGTGTCTTAATAGGAAAACACAATCATGGTGTGAGTTTGCTGCTGTATATTATTGATACTAAATTGCACATTTAAATTACCACTAACATAACTGCAGGCTGATTTATTCATTGCAACAAAACTGTAGGAGGTGGATTTATAGCATTTTGCAAAATTACATAACATTCACAATGATTTAATCAATATTTCGACATTTCAGTTTTTAATACCTTTTGGACTTAAAGAAAACATGCACAAAATATTATCTATTAGTTTCCAATTCTTTTTGCTTAAAAAATGGCTTACTCTTAAAAATATTTTCTGATAAAAAAAAAATCTTGTACATTTAGAATGCAATTCATAGTCTTTAATGTTTTATTTATTTTGAAATAAGATCCTAAATCCTAAAACAGCTGTTCACATCTGTGCAAGGCAAAAAAAGAAAATAAAAAATACAATAAATGTATAGAATTTGACAAAATGACATGAAATTCAAAATGATTTAATCAATATATTGGCATTTGTGTCTTGAAAAAAAAGGGGGGAAAAACATGCACAAAATATTATCAGTTTCCAATTGGTTTTTGCTTCATTTAAAAACAACAACAACAAAAAATAGAATTTTCTAACATTGCAAAAAAATCTTTCATTTTGTTGACAAATTGTTGCTTAAGGTTTTTTTTTCTTATTTGTTTTTCCTCCCAAACATTTCAAAGGTACATAATTAAAATCTTTGACTTATTTCTTTGTTACAAACATACACACAAAAAAAAGAATGTCTGAGTGACTGAAGATAAATTTCCTGAGAACAGACTGTCGGAAAGCGCCAAAGCCATAAACATTAAAACAGGCAAAAGGTCAAGGACAAGCTTGGAAAATATCACTGCATGGGCAGATTCTGTTTGTCACACCGTCTGTTGTGCCACTCCACCCACATCGACCCAGACACTTTCATTTCTGACCCTGTAAAGGTCAAATGAGAGAAAAAAATGGCTTACACTCAACCTAATGATCTCCGTGCTTTTGTTATCTGGTGAATGGAGCGCCACAGGAGATCATCCTTCATGTTTATTACCTACTCTGGGAAAAATGTTTCCTGATAAATATAATATTTATTAAATACATTTAGAAGGCAATTCATAGACTTTTATGAAATAAAAATCTGAATAAAACAGCCATTGACATCTAATATACAGGGCGAAAGGGGAAAATTTAAATGTAACAAATGTAATTTGTAGTGAAAATAGAATAAAGGCACAATGATAATAATAATCATTATCATAAAGATTAATGACTAACTAAATGTTAAAAGAATGTTTTTATTTTTAAGTCTGAAAAGTATTTATTGGTAATTCATTCCAAGTGTTTGTTGCATAAAACTACCCTTTATTAAACTTTCATATATGGAATGAGGAGAAGGCTCATCATAAAAAATCTACAGATGACAATTATACAAAATTGTATAATGAAGTGTGCTTTGGTTTGCATGCAACATTAAGGGTAAAAAAAAAAAAAAAAAAAAGCAGCCAATCAATGAATATGTATGAAGTTTTCACTCTCATAACGGTGCTTTGTCATTCTGCACCATCAAAAGTCCTGGTTTGACTTGAACGCAACCCCGCCTATATCTATAATATCTTTAGGGCTGCATTTAGCACAAAGGAATATGAAGAAAGTGATTAGAGTATGTAAGAATCCATGCTGAAATGAGTGAGAAGTCTCTTATTCAGAATGCTAAGTAGGATGGGATGCAACAGACGTACATGCATGGTAAAGAAAACAACAGATGGTAAAGGACAGAAGCAGACATGCTCCACACCTACGCTCAGGAAATTCAAAAGTGAACTGGAGAAACATAGGACAGAAAGTAAACAGTGACAGAGTTCGGATTTGATCTTACATTTTCTTACATCCGCTTAACGTGATTAATGTACACAGTGCGCTTCCTATGATGTCGCTGATTTCATATCAGCATTAATTAAACTGGACACGACACCTTAACTCATGACTCTCTCTCTCTCTCTCTCTCTCTCATACACACACACTGAGATTGGTGACAGAGATGCTAACTATTAATTAAAAGAAGTTGTTTAGTTTGTAAACCCCAACAATAACCAGGTTGCCGCTGTTGGGCCCCTGAGCAAGGCCCTTAACCCTCAGATGTATAATAACAAGCATGTACTGTATATATGGTATGTATAAAATATTCTAATGTTATTGCTCAATCATAACGATACACCATGAGGACACAATTTAATTAGTGTAAACAACTACTGTAGGATTTACTAAAACTGTAAAAAGAAAAAAAAAAACAAAAAGAAAAGGAAGAAGAAGTAATTAGTGAATAATGATTTAATAAGGTGAAATGTCAAAATGTGACACTGAATCTTTGGAAAACAGCTGCTCATCCTGCGTCCCAGGGCCATGTAACACACCTAGAAGAAACCGCAGTGTTACAGCAAGCAAATGCAACCGTTCTCTTTTGACTCCTCAACTGTGACAACATCAGGATTTAACCTCACAATCTCCTGACAATATAGCAGCTGCCTTTCTGTTGTACTACTAATCAAATAATGTCTGTCTTAAAAAGATGGGTGCAAGAGAGGAGAATCGCAATGAAAGAAAGAAAGAAAGAAAGAAAGAAAGAAAGAAAGAAAGAAGGTTGGAGAGAGAAGGAGGGTGTGTGTATGTGTGTGTGTGTGTGTGTGTGCATGTGTTACATTCTTTTTTTCTTTTTCTGAGAAATTACAACAGCAGCAAGAAATTATAAAT
>NC_071108.1:31192500-31285000 GCF_024256425.1 Clarias gariepinus | reverse complement strand
GGTTTTGTTCCCCCCAGACATTCTTCACCTAAATGCAAGCAATGTGCTTCACCAGACTTGAAACCCTGAGTGTCGGCACTGATGGCTTTGTAGTGTTGGCACAAATCAATTTCATTGCAAAGATCAAAGTCAGAAGCGTAGATCACACTGACCTTTTGTGGAAGGAGTAAAAAAAAATACAATGAAGTTCAATTTGACGTAAACCCTGCAGCACTGATTCACTCTACTCATTTCTTCAGGATGAATCTCCAGCAATGAAAGTAATGTAACCTGAAATGTTCATATGTCAATCACAAAAGCATTTTCAGGGCTGGATTTAGTTTTACCTGAAGTCAGTAAAAGCCCAGGTTCGACTGTTACAGCATTTCCATTTATTTCCAGCTGAATGCAAAAGTACAGAGTAGAGAGTTCATTCCTTCCTGACTAGTTTAAGGTGCACAATTCTGAGCTCTAAAATCTACCAAATGTCTTTTTCTCATTAGTTATAACAAAGAAATAAAAAACTTAAAGTAAAAAAAAAAAAGCAAAGAGAAAACTCTTAAAGGATAGATGTGAATTATGTGCTTATAAAAATGTGTGACTTCTATTTTTACTTTTTAATACAGTTGTACATAAATGTCTAAATTTAATGAATAAAACACTGGGCCTCATTCTATTATGGACAAATAACAAATAATCAGACCTGATGCAAGAAATCTATTATTTTCCAACACATCCTTAAGCATTCCTTTTATACCACAACGATTTGCTACAAATGAAGATTTTTAATTTATGTACTTATTTGTTTATTTATTTTGATAATTATATTTATGATTGTTGAATATCAGTCAACAAGTTCCCTCCTTTTTTGTCCTAAAGATTCTTTATTTATTTTTATGCTTGGATTATCTGGAGCTTCCACTACACAAGTCCCTGCTTGAGTCATTACTATAAAAAAAATGTTAAGACAATAGAATGATAATCCTTAAATGCAAATTGTGCTGAATGACTGTAACACGACAGTGAGTTATGTTGTCTTCCCTCTGTTGTGAGCGGAGTCATCGTGGTAGAACCAACTGCTGGTAGGATGCCGATGCTTCATCACGGGATAATAAGGTAATGAATTAGAAGAACCTTGGTACTGATTTGTGATGATTTGATATTTTGTACATTTTACCATCAATTCCATATAGTATGTCTTAATTTTCTGTATATAATTAAGGTTTCCATTCATCCATCCATCTAGAACCTCTGTAGTCCAACTAGGGACCATGGAGGCCAATGGTGACCGTTGTATTTATTCCCAGTGGAAGGACCTCCAGTCAACATTCACACACTACAAGCAATTTTAGATCGCCAGTTAACCTAATCTGCATGTCTTTGGACTGTGGGAGAAAACCAGTGTACCCATTACAAACCCACCAAGCACGGGAAGAACATGCAAACTCCATGCACACTGACCCTGAAGCGGGAATCGAACCTGCCAGATGTTCTTGTATTTTTAATGTGGTTTTGAGGAACATTTGTCTAGGCATCTTGAAGGACTTTGTTGGCTCTCATTTTTTGGCAAGTCTCCATCTCTCATTTTCAGTCCAGTCCCTGTACCTGAGCAGTTTCAGAGGAATGTGTCTTGTTTGTTAAGCCACACAGTGACCTATAAATCATGCAAACATAAAAAAAAAAACATCTGCTGTAACTTATTAGTGATTAGTATAGTGGTGAAGCTGATGGTTCAAGCAGGCGTGTGCTGGAAGAACTGAATGCTTAGTTATTCCAAGTTGAAGGAATTTGTAGCATTATTCATAAAATATTTTTACCCTCCAAAGTAAAACAGAATCACGTCCTAGATTTCTCTGCCTCTGATTTGAACATCACAGTTAAACTTGGAGTTTGGTTAAAGAAAGACAAGAATGCTTGACATTTCTCTCTCTCTCTCTCTCTCTCTCTCTCTCTCTCTCTCTCTCATAAAGATCGAAAAATAAGAGAAGGAAAAAGAATCATTGCGAAATATGTACAAGAAGAGCTGAATGAGGAAACAAATAAGGAAAAAAACGAAGAGCAGAATTTACTGCTGTGCAATTGACTAATAATTAAAAAAAATAATAAAAAAGAAAATTTATTATTTATAAATTATTGCTTTGTTTGTTCTGCTTTTTAATAAAACATAAATAAAACAATGCATGAATGCAAATATTTATATTTACTTTAATTTATTTTTATTTTTTGTATTTTTGATAACCCTTATAGTACTCAATATTATATTCTGAATGGTTTTCTCAACATATCACAAAAAATAAAAAATAAAAACACCAACAACAACAGCGGTACTTGTCCGGTCGGGTCTGTTGTGAAGAAATGTTGGCACTCCTGATGCTTTCTGTCAGTCTCGGCTGCTGTTGGCATTGGATTTATGCTGATATGATACGATGTGCTCCAGCGATGAATAATGCATCAGCTGTGATACTTGCTGTCCATTTGAATGTATTTTCTTGTGTGTTGGAGGGAAAGAAAGAGAGAGAGAGAGAGAGAGAGAGAGAGAGAGTTTTCTGCAGGCTTACTTGTACTGTAAGTATGGGGAATTACAGTACCTATAGAGACCCAGTGAGTGCATATACAGTACAGTATAATAAAGTTTATTCCTAACGGTGATATATAGAAAGCGAAGAGAGAGAGAGAAGAGAGATTTACACAAATCTTTTACAGTGTGTATTATTTATGTCTCCGTGGAATTTCCGGTGAGTCCAATAGCTTCTTTAGAAATGAGTGTGATATCTAGATGTTGAATTTTTTATTTTTATTAGTCAGAAAGTGTTAGTGAATTTCTAGAACAGCAGATCTGATTCAGAATAATGTATGAAGAAAAAGATTTTTTTTCAAAGTTTTATTTGCTATTTATTCATTTTAAAAGATTGTTGCAAAGTTCAGGTGGTGTACGAGCAGTGAAACAAGCCAGAATTTGTTCTTATAGGAAAATAATTAAGTTCCCAGTGGCAGCAGAATAAATATACCACATAACTTTTTTTTTTTTACATATTTACTCCACAGCAAGTAGCCGTCATAAGCGGTTAGCGGTAAAGAAGTTTGTAGAAAGAGTTAAAGGTAAAAATGATCTGATTATCATCTGGCACACATCTGCTTATAACTACCCTTTTACTCAAAATTTTTATCATAGTGTACGTCCTATTTTTTGGGAGTACGCCATCATAAGGCACGCTTTCGCAACCATGTATTGAGGATTGTCACAGCTTGTAGGTGCATTACAGTCACTTCTGTGTCTTTCGCATATTCCTTCTATACTATTATGTTGACTATGCTGAGGGATGCATATCCAGTGGTGTGAAAAACTATTTGCCCCCTTCCTGACTATTAGTCAAAGATAACAAGATGATGGTTTTTATTATTTAGGGAGAAAAAAACTCCAAACCTACATGGCCCTGTGTGAAAAAGTAATGTAGATTTGGATTTTTGGATTTTTTTTCTCCCTAAATAATAAAAACCATTATTTAAAAACTGCATTTTGTGTTTACTTGTGTTATCTTTGACTAAAAGTTAATTGTGTTTGATGATCAGAAACATTTTGTGTGACAAACATGCAAAAGAATAAGAAATTAGGAAGGGGGCAAATAGTTTTTCACACCACTGAAGCCATGCCCACCTTAAAGGAGAAAGTGCTATATTTGTCTTTAAAGGTTAAACTACAGTTATTACTACCAAAGTGTTATTCAATTCTGTTCAGCGCGTTTTGCGTGAAACTGTGACAAAATCTGTCTGGACAGACATACAGACATACAGACAGAAATCCTTCAGAGCCTGGATCCGAGTCCTCCAACTTACAAAACATAAAGATATAATTGTAATAAATTGCCTGTAAGCCGTGCTCCTGATTTCTCACACCATAAGGGGTTTTATATTTGCTCATAAAGTGATCTTGTTGCTTAAATCTTAAACTTTTCCTCCTTGCATTACTCAGCTGCACTGCTAATGATAGATTAGAGTTTGAATAACAGAGCGAATTAAAATTGAAATTGGAGTGATTAGTGGAAAACGCTTGTTGTGTCTATTTGTTGAATCCGTTACAGGGAGGAAATAATTAGAAACTGTACTGATAACACAGGAAGAGATTTGACGCTTTCTTAATATAAGTTTCAAGATGAAAAAATGACAATCGACAAATTGATAACTTTTTTTTATTGAATCCAATTCTAAATGTTTAATTTGTACTTTTCAGCTCAACAGCTCCTCATTGTACAATGAAGTGCAAAATGTTGCACTTTATTGTTTTTTCTTCATGTTCCTCATTTATCAATGATATAAAGAATAATGGGTCTTCTGAGGGCAGGATCAGCTCACTGGATTACTGATCGGAAGGTTCTAGGTTCAAACCCCAGCACCACCAAGTTGCCACTGTTGGGCCCTTGAGCAAGGCCCTTGACTGTTCTGATGTGTTAAGAGATAAAAATGTAAAGTTGTTCTGGATGAGGTTGTGTTGCTGTAAATGGAACTGATTTGATTTAAACCGAACAGTCATCGACTGTTCTTCATATTTTGAGCAGTACAGTATATACACTACTGTGCAAAAGTCTTAAGCCTGGAGCTTGGACACAAGTTTGAGTTTATTTAACACATTCTAAAATAATACTGGAGATTTGAAAACTATAAAATAACACGAATGGCATTAAGTATTAGGTAATTAGGTAACAACAACAACAGTTATTATTTAATGACACAAAATTCATCTGTTGTATAATAGTTCTTGCAAAAACACTATTGTATCAAGTGCATTTGCAAAACCCATCAAGCATCATGATAAAACTGGCCTCATGAAGATCTTCCAAGGGAAGCATGAGGAGAAGTTCATTTAGAGTTACGAGCCTCAGAAATCACCAATTAACAAACAGCACCTGAGATTAGAGCCGTTATGAAGCTTTACAGAGCAAAAGTGGCAGATACATCTCAATATCAACTGTTCAGAGGAGATTATTGTATATTTTGGACGCCTTCAGCATTAAAAAAATAATTTAAAAATCTGAAACGACCACTGAATTAAGAGATGTGTTCAAAGTTTTGACTAGTAACATATATATATATATATATATATATATACTGTATACTCAGCAAAAAAAGAAACGTCCTCTGACTTTCAACTGTTTTTACTTTCAGTAAACTTAATGTGTAAATATTTGTATGAACACTAAAAGAGTCGACACCATAAGACATAAACTAAAAATGTTTCCCAATGTGTCCCTGAATGAAGGGAGGCTCAAAATCAAAAGTACCAGTCAGTATCTGGTGTGGCCACCAGCTGCTTGAAGTACTGCAGTGCATCTCCTCCTCATGGACTGCCTATTGCGGACAGTCTGAGCACTGATGGAGGGATTGTGTGTTCCTGGTGTGACTCGGGCAGTTGTTCTGGCCATCCTGTACCTGTCACGCAGGTGTGATATTCGGATGTACCAATCCTGTGCAGGTGTTTTTACACGTGGTCTTCCACCGCGAGGATGATCAGCTGTCCTTCCTGTCTCCCTGTAGCGCCGTCTTAGGCGTCTCACAGTGCAGACATGGCGATTTATCGCCCTAGCCACATCAGCAGTCCTCATGCCTCCCTGCAGCATGCCTAATGCACATTCATGCAGATGAGCAGGGACCCTGGGTGTCTTTCTTTGGGTGTTTTTCACAGTCGGTAGACAAGTCTCTTTAGTGTCCTGCGTTTTTAGAACTGTGACCTTAAATGCCTACTTTCTGTAAGCTGTTAAGGTCTTAACGACCATTCCACAGGTGCATGTTAATTAATTGATTATGGTTAATTGAACATGCATGGAAAACATTGTTTAAACCCATTACAACGAAGATCTGTAAAGTTATTAGGATTTTTATATATAGTTTTCTCATGTTTAATGGATTACCTGCATGTTCATAGGAAACTGCAACAATAAACACAATTGATTTCATTTCTGAGGGCACTTTAAATTCAGCAGTCGACATGTCCTTTGTGATCAAGTGAACGTCCTGTTTAACATGTTCCCACTGTTCACTGCACAGGGCAAGAGAAATCCTAGCGTCCTTGAGGACAATCTCAAAGGCATGGAGAGTGTTTTATTCACTCAAAGCCAAACCCAACTGTGAATAAGTAGAAATTTCCCATACTGACTTTTAATCACTTACTCTACATACAGTAGAACCTCGGCATACGGATTTAATCTGTTCCAGTGGCAGGTTCTTGAGGTGAAATTTCGTATTGCGAAAGGCATGTTTTTATAGGAAATAATGTAGATGCAGATAATCCATTTTAGCCAGCCATATAAAAACAATTAAAACGTTTAGAAAAGTCATATAAATAAAGTTGAAGGGTTGCCACAGCGGACCAACTGATCCGCACACAACTTGGCACAGGTTTTTATGCCGGATGCCCTTCCTGGTGCGACCCTCCCATCTTATCCAGGCTTGGGACGGACACTGCATCTAGTGGCGTGGGTTTGAGCATTGGCTGGGAATCGAACCTGGGCCTTCAGCAGAGCAGGCAAGAGACCTACTGTACCACTAAGCCTAGTAAAATATGAAATAAATAGACATCAAACCTTAAGCTTAATTTATGATTCCTCTTGGCAACAGCTGCTTTAAAACCCAAACTTAAAGTGTCACCTTTCCTTCTTGCTGCCATTCTTGATAACGTTCTTGGGATCCATGGTGGTCTGTCTTTATTAAATGCAAAAAAACCCAGAAAAGTTTTATTTGGCTTTCCACTGACACTGGATGTTTGTTCGCTCATATGCCAAAAATGCTTCATACATCGAGGCAAATTTCTGGCAAAATTTCAGTTCAAGGCAAAAGATCGTGAGACGCGAGGAAATGTGTTTTTTAACAAAGTGAGGTAAGCAAGATAGTCTGGATATGGATTAAATATGACTACAAACTTGACACTAATCTTATTCAAACAAAAGGAACAAGACGATCCATTAATCCACAAAGTAAAAGCTGCCCTGAGCTAACACATTGTTGATTGTATTTTTAATCCCTTCTTGTACAAAACTGTATCTAAAGCACAGGATGGATGTATTATCTGTAGGATTTGCAAAACGGTTCAATCATAAATTAGTGTTTGTACCTTTAATGAATGCTTTTTTTTTTGTGCTCTAACCAGTCAGTGAGGTCAGGATCCATTACAGCTGTGGGTGGTTGGTGTGCAACAGACACATGCTGCGTGCTGACGTTGCTGGATCTACTGCTGTTCTCATTAGGTTTTTCTTTACAAGGATCTATGTCGAATAGCTCGAGGACTGAAAGTAAAAAACACTGTTTGTTTCTCCAGCCCGGCGTTAGCTGTGAGCTCTGTTTATTTTTCTGCAGCACGTTCAGACATTAAGCTCTAATAAAACCCCATTTGCATGTGTTGTTGGAGCTGAGGAGATTACGTTCTTATTGTTTTCTCTGGCTAATGATTTTCTGATCAAGATTAGAGTTGCTAATGTGATATAAAAGAAGTGATGATTTCCTTTCAGGAAGCTCGGTATTAAAGTTTAAAATGAAGGGCTGGCCGCTTTTTTCGCATTTCGTAGTAGTAACACCAGCATCGCGGACTGTTTAATCTAATGGTTTGTCATGTTGGCGATGACATGTGCTGTGAAAGCTCCTCTGATCTAGAGCTAAATAACTGTATTGCTTTTATGAGGTTTTTCATCATTGTCTCATTATCGTCTTTACAAATGTAGGAAAGTTGTATATATATATATATATATATATATATGGTGGCTTAGTCATTATCACTGTCGCCTTGCACCTCCAGGGTCTGAGTTTCTTTCCATGAAGTTTTTCATGTTCTCCCTGTGCTTGGTGGGTTTCCTCCAGGTACTCTGGATTCCACCTACAGTTCAAAGATATACAGATTATGTGTGTGCACCACACCTTATGCTCTAAGTCTCCTGGGATAGGCTAACCGGACAGGATAAATCGGTATAGACAATGACTGAGTGAGAGTGCTTAAGTGAACACCAGGAGTCATTCCTTTGAAAAAGTCATTATAAATGACTAATCATGTCTCTGGAAATGGAATTACTTTGCTTATTATGTTTTGGAAAATGTAATTACACTATTCATTACTTTGCCTCTAAGTTAATCTCCAAAATCCATACCAAATCAATAGCACCAAGATGACATGCAATCAAAAGTCTCTAGGATCATATTCCAGAAAGAAACAGGCATGATATCAGTGGCATATGACACCAATGGTGCTAACATGTAGAAAAGCAAAAGACTCTGCCCTGTAATGAGCTCTAGGAGCAAAACAATAAAGTTGCATGTAGTTTGCATGTCTTGGAGAATGCATGTGATTGTTCTATCTGGTTGGAAGCTGTTGTGTGACAGAAAAGAGCTGAATAAAAGGATGAAAATTGGTGAAATTCGGGAAGAAATTGGTCAGTTTTTTTTTTTAACTATAATTGAAACCACATGGGGCTTTTGATCGTGCAGAATAACAGAATCTCACAGTCATGAGAGTAAAAAATATTTATTTCTATGTTGTATATAATCCCCTGTTACACTGCTTTTATCAAGGTAGAAAGATTTCCCAGTACGCCCGGGCCATGATCAAACATCATCATCATCATCACTGCTGAAACACTGGCCTCTCAGGAACTCCTTTTAAGGAAAAAAAAAAACAGCCTGGTTTGATCAGCAAAGGCAATCTGTTTTAGCAGGACATTGTACAAGCTCATGCTGCCCACTACAAAACCTGTACATTACATCAATTTAGCTGGGAGTTATTGCCATAAATCCCCAGTACAGTCTCACTTTAAGCCCTTACAACGTGTTTGGGTCATTAAAGGAATTCCTGAGAGGCCAGCGCTTCAAACGTAAAGCAGGCAGTCCGATTTTGAGCTAGAGCGTACTGGGTAAACTTTCTACCTTAATGTTATCCAAGCACTGGAAACACTGGGACAAACTGCGTTAGTGTAGTAGGGGATGGTACATGATAGTTAAAAAGTCATTACTGTGTTCTGTTATTCTGGGCAAATCAAAAGTCCCGGTTTGACTTGAACGTCCTTTAAAAGTGAAAATGTGTGCCTTTTGATATGTTGTTGTCAACACTAACAACTAACGATACCCTGGATCATGTTCATGTACCGTAATGTAGTGTAAAGTTCGTACTTGTTCTTTGGCTGTTTAACAACATTGAAATGTCAATGCTCTACCCTTTAACTGGCAAAATGTTCTGAAAAGATTAGAGCAACAAATCAATGAAAGGGTTAATTTTTTGTTTTTGATGATGTACATCCTGGTGAATTGCTGTGGTATAGTCGAAATAAAACCCTTCAGGATGTGCTGAGTGGTAACATTAGGCCTGCTTCATCACGCCACAGCATCATTGATTATTTTCCTGCAGAAACATTTTCCTTATGTAATATCACCAACAAGCTCCATCACTTCAAAGCTTTCTCAAGCAGACTGCGGTTCTTCTTGGTAAACAAGTCCATCAAAGAGGCAGACTGTCTGTCTGTCACTACTGTTATCATCATCTGCCTGTCTCTGACTCCCTTCAGCTTGGCTGCTCAGAGATTTTTTTTTTTTTTTTGCCTCTTTGTTGCAGTGTATGTTGTCAAGGAACATAAGATGGCATCAATCAGGAACACACACTGTCCCGTATCAAAGGCGTTACATATTACAAGGCATGGCTATTCATATATCCTTAAATTCTGGAGCATGGCGAGGTCAGAGCAGGGTGTGCTCCTGCCATTGAGCTTCTTAACATTGTTTAGAGAAGGCTTACTCATCCTCATGAATTATTCAGAGCTCCTTTATACCGTGCTACCTGTAGGATCCTTTCGAACACACGCGCAGCTCTTCTACTGCGATAAGCTAATGAGGCTCTGTGAATACAGAAAGGAAGAATGGCAGAAACTCTCTGGGGAAAGCATAATGAGATGCAAGGAAATGGGACAGGTTTGTTTAGCAGTGTCAATGGGACTGACGTGTTCGGCTCTGATCTGAGTGCGCGTGGCACGAAAATCCTCAGGCACTCGGGTTGCTGTGGAAATGTGGAGGTGCTGTAGGTTGCGTGAGCACTGCTGGCTGGTTTCCTAGACTAGTGCAAGATGCTGAGGCAAGCAGTACTGCAGCATACCGACATGCAAGAGAGAGAGAGAGAGAGAGAGAGAGAGAGAGAGAGAGAGTTTGGACAAGTTTCCATGACTATGTAGCACACACGCGCAGTTATTGTACGATCTCTAACACCTACACTATCTGTCACTGATATTAACTTTTTATCTGTTTGAAGATATAAAAGTTCATATAAAATTTTTCTTGCATGTTACTTACAGAGTTGACGAACACCTTACAGTTTTATCGAGCACTGCATTTGATTGGATCTTTCAGTGCTTTCATAAAGATATATGAATTTCAACCAAATTACACAGATTATTTCTCCTTTATTTGTAAAAAATAATAAAGACTTTGGGTATGTTACTTAGCTGTCTGACATTGTTTGAACTTTCCCATGTCTCTATCTCCTACATCTCTTCGTTCTAGGATGTCAGATGTCTATTAAACAACTCCCTTAATCTGCTTCCTCATTTCTTATATAGGAATTCTTTCCCCTATTGTCTAAATGTGATACACTACATGAACAAAAGTACTGTATTTGACCAAATCTGCAATAACATTGTATCCAAATACATATACTGTACTGCAATATGGAGTTTGTCCTCTTTTTGCAGCTACAGTATAACAACTTTAACTCCTCCTGAAAGGCTGTTTACAAGATTTCGCATTGTTTCTGTTGGAATTTATTCTGCATGCCCATTTATTCTGTAGAGTGTTTATGAGGTCAGGCACTGATGTTACACAAGAAGGTCTGGCTCACAATTGTTCCAGTTTATCTCAAAGGAGCTCGACGGGGTTGAGGTCAGGACTTTGCGTTAGGGCCAGTCAAGTTCTTCTTCTTCTTGTTATGCTAAAGCTTTAAGATTGCCCTTCACTGGGAATAAGGGGCCTGATTAAAACGCCTGAATTCAATAATTATCAGGTTTGGCTGTATACTTGTGTCTATATATGACTCTGTATGCTAATCCAGTATGTTCTTCCTATTGTCTTTAATTCTCTTTGTTCCACCCGGAGCATTCTAATTACCTTCGTACCCTGGTAACATGGCACGTACATGGCAAAATATATATATATATATATATATTTTAAATTCTATCCTGTGAATAAACTTAAGAGAATGTGTGCCCGGGTCAGGGGCCTGGGCAGTAAGCGTTTCATTCATTTTAATCTTAGCACTCACTAAAAACCTCCTACTCTGTAATCCTCCATATTTTTTCTAGTGTGGAATTGTGACAAATGTTGAGTTGTATTGACGTAAAAAGTTGCATGGAATCTGATTTCACTGCTACAGAAAATCATATACGTTTCTAATTAATTGATAAATGATCAGATATCATGTGATTTATGCTTTTCACATCTGAAGCACACATAAGCCATTCCCAAAACAATTTCATTTGATACGATGGTATAAAGATAGCTAGAGATAGTGGTTTGCACTTGTAGATCTAGACCTCCTTAATTTCTCTTCACCTGGAGTTATTATTCAAATTCTACTGAAGTGCTTGAGTCACTGGATCAGGTGCTTCAACAAGCTGGAATTAAGTGGGGCAAGATGCTGGATCTTCATATGCAGACACTCCACTTCATCCATTATAATAATCTTGCAGCTGCTGCATGCGAAGCGTGGATGAACCATGTGGCATAATGTGCTGTAGTGTGCAGTCTGGGATGCATCTTTAATCTGTAACAGATATCTTTAACCTCTGAAGAGTTTGCACCCTAAATTTAGAACACGTGGTGTTAAGATTCAAAGTGTGCCGCACTGATGACACATAAAACCTCAAAACTCAAGCCTGGCTACTCTAACCCAATGTCAGATCGCAAAGAGTTTTATTTCTCTTATACCATAGCGGTTTGTCAGCATGTTAAGGAATGGCACTTCATATGTTTATATTTTTGTCCATTTATAAAGAGCACGGCAGCCTCCACTACTCTCCAATGGAAGAACAAGCAACAATCTTCTCAGATCTGGACACTCGGGATTGTCGCACCTGGGTCAGAGAGATAACCAAGGACCCAAGGGTCACTATAAATGAAATCCTGAGTTCCCTTGTAGAGATGGGAGAGACTTACAGAAGGACACTCATCACTGCAGCACCTCACCAATCAGGCCTCTATGGTACAGCGGCCAGACAGAAGCCATTCCTCACTAAAAAGCAGATGACAGCTGGCTGGGAGTTTGCCAAGAACCTACTAAAGGACTCTCAAACCATTAGAAAGAAAATCCTCTGGTCTGATGACTCAAAGATCGAACCATTTGGAAACAGGAAATAAGGCACTGTGCATCACCTTATAAATACATCCCTAATGGAAAACACAGTTGTGGCAGCGTCATACTCTGGGGATGTTTTTTCTGCCACTGAGACTGGGAGATTAGTCAGTATAAAGGGGAAAATTGATGCAGAAAAATACAGAGCTATGCAAAGTAAAAACCTTCTCCAGAGTGTTCAGGATCTCGGGCTTGGGTGATAGTATATATACATTTTAACGAAATAACAACCTGAAGAATGTTGCCAAGAAAATAAAGTAGCGGCTTCAGAACAACTCTGCAATAGGCTTAGAGCGGCCGAGCCAATAAAGGACGTGAAGCCAATAGGGCATCTCTGGAGAGACCTGAAAATAGCGGTGCCCATCGAACCTGGTTGAGCTTGATCATTTCTGCCAAGAAAGGAAAGAAACGTCCAAAAGAAAAGTTTGCCAAACTTGTAGAATCATTCAAAAGTAGACTTGAGGAAGTCATTGCTGCCAAAAGTGTTTTAACGAAGCACTAAGTGATGGGACTGAATCCTTTTTAAGTATATACATCAGTTTGAAAATGAGTTTAAAACATAACAAAATGTGGAAAACCTTCCATCAGCCATGTATATCACTTATACGAACTGGGTCTGGTTCTATCACTTAATGCAGATTGCTCCTATACTGTTTCATAAGGTTTATTAAATTCCAAAATGCTTCCTTATCCAGCACACCTTTTTCAGCTCCTGATACGAGTGTTAAACCCAACACTATTTTACTGCATGGGAATAAAAGCAGCCTTGCATATTTTTGGTTTTTAATGTGTGGGAAATGAAAGCACTGAATAGATTAAATGATTTAAATAACTATTATTAGAGAGATGAAAGGAGGAGTAAAAAAAAGAAAAAGAAAATATCAGATAATGGTAGCACCAACACAAAAAGAAAATAAAAACCAGACAGTACAGACGTATACAATTCATTATGAATATGTGCTTGGGATCATTCCTGGCTGGTGATCATAAGGATGACAAGAGCGGCTGGAAATATATATATTTATACACATCCAATTTATATAAAACATATTGTGTTTATTCTTTGCTTTATTATCATGATGAGCAGGTACTGTAGAGCCGGGTAAATACCAACACTTCATGAAAACAGGGGAAAAAAAGCAAATAAAAGGAAACAGAATGTTCACCCAAACTCTAAATACAGCCTGTCTGGGTTTCTCCGGCATTGGCTTAGCACTCCGTACCTAATGGATAGAAAAGTGCAGGCTTAAAGTCACACGATCCGAATTGCAGAGAGACAGCCATGCTTCTGAGCAATTTCAAAATCAATCCAGTGTGAAACTGAAGTCAGTGAAGTGACCACAGAGTGGGTGTAACGTACTCTTTTTCCCTCGATGTTCTTACTTCAGCTTCAGCATTTCATATAACGATGTGATGTTGTACACGGGGGAATCGAGGAAAGGAGGAGAGCACACCAGTTTCCAGCGCAGGGAAGAAGAAAACATGTCATTACGTGATCAAAGTTTTTTTTCATGTAGTATGTTTTTATTTTTCATTTATTTTTCAACATGTAACATGCTTTTTTCATGATTTATTAACTTTCACACATGATTAATTTGTTTCACATGGCTCATTTGGGGCAGCTCGGTGGCTTCGCACCTCCAGGGTCTGGGTTTGGTTCCTGCCTTGAGTCTGTTTGAGTGTGGAGCTTGCATGTTTTGCTTGGTGGGTTTCCTCCGGGACTCTGGTTTCCTCCCACCATCTAAAGATTAGGCTAATTGGCGTTTCCTAATTGTCCATAGTGTGTGAATGCAATATGTGAGTGTTGACTGGAGGTCCTACCATGGTTGTAGAATGGGAATAAATACAATCTTCCTAGATGGATCGATGGATGAAAGGCAATATCATTTCACATCTCCTTCATTTCAGGTTCACTAATTAAAAACGTAGATGTATTTAGTTTTGTAACCATTAATGCACGTCCAGTTTGGATAATCGCTCTGAATAAGGACATTTTCCGAATGCCGCAAATGGAAATGATTTATATTCACATAATTAATTTATGTTCACATTATTTTTCGTGTTTGTTTTTACATGATTCAATTCATTGCATATGTACAGTATTTTTCCCCCATATAATTCTTTTTCATATACAGAACATCTGATTTATTTATTTTGTCATTGAACTTTCACACCACATAATTCACTTATATTAAGCTATTAATTATAGTAATAAATTTGTACAGATATCAGAAATTTGGGGTCAACTGTGAGTAACATCAAAATGCACTTTCACAGGTTTTTCTTTTGTAATGCCAAAAATAATCTCATTATTCTCAATCAATTCTTCGAAAAAAACGATAATGATCACATTCAAAAACGTGATTTTGGTTGTATTGTTGGATGATTAGTAAAATGCATGTGAGAGATTGACCAAAGTTCTCTACCTGGGACATAACATACGAAAAGTAAAACAGTAGAGAAAAGTGGTATAAGTGTAATAGCACTTAATAGAATAGCACTAAATAGAGAGCAGAAAACCCTTTTGAAAATTTTGGACAGACATTAGTGTAGGCAGATACAGCAGCGGGCATTAGAGAAAGGAACCGAATGAACAGATCATGGATTTAATCTAATAATGCATGCAGAGGAGTGAAGCGTCTGGTGTCCTCAGGTCAGATGCATTCCAAATTATGTAGCCTTTTACATATTTAATTATTCCTATCAAATCAGCAACATCATTATGTTGATCCTGAATAAACATGAGGCACTGGCCTTCAGGAAATTCATCCAACTACTTGGATGCCGTTACAGTTTATTTCATCATTCGCGCCTCATGGGCTGTGATGCCACAGTACGATGCTAAACATCTGTCAAAATGGGGCTCCATTACAAGCCCACAGCCTTTCTTTATCACTTCAAAAAGTTTATGGAATGCTCATGACTTTTCACACCGACAACTCGGTACGTTTGCTCTCTTTGTTAAGAAGCGCTGATGGAAAGCAAGGCTGAATGAAATAACTGCTGAATTGCTGCTTGACTTTAAAACAAGGCACAAAGGAAATTACCATTTAAATGGTAAAGCTGATCTGTATACAATTTTACTTGTTTGTCATGCTTGAAGAGCTGGGATGAGAGTAAAAGCGCTGTTGTGGCAGGACACGGGTGACGGCGTTGGAGGCGTAGGCAGGTGTCATGGTGAAGGAGGTGAGAAAGATGGTGCGACACTGCTTGGACGATGCTGCGTGGATGATAAGCTCCTGTAGCTACTGAAGACCTATGGAGAGTGAAAACTTAAGAAACACTGTATAAAAGTAGATACTGTACACTGTAAACCCTAATGCTCAAAGTAATTAAACATATTGATTACTGTTCACTTAAATAATTACAGTTACTTCAAACTAATTGACCTTGAGAAGTATTTAGAACTTTTTGGTAGTTATGAGTTTGTAGAAGTGACACTTAGCTGAACAACTTTGATATTTTAAACCACAGTAACAGCAACCGTTTCCTTAAAGTTCCACCAACTTGAAATCTTTCAGCCGAGCGATTTTGTGTCTGACGTCATCAATGCACATTGAATTGTTTTGATGAAGATGGTGTGGATTGGTCTGTCTTTGCATGATGCTGTAAGTATAATCTTTACAAATCTGAGACCCTAAAGTTTTTAATTTATGTCATGTATGATTGTCGACAGTTTGGTGCGCTCTAGAGTTATGAATAAAATGTGTTTAGACGCGCACGGGAGAAAACCTAACCTCTACTTTTTGCTACCTACTGTTTAGCAGGTTAGAAAGCAAGATTTCTTGTAATTGGCAAATATCAATCTTTAATTTGAACTGACTACTTTACTAGAAAAAATTGTTTAGTTTTTGAAATTGTCAGGTTTACAACTCGGGGTTTTCGGGGTTTGAATAAAAATCCAGAATTCCTATTAGTTTTAGTTTTAGTATTAATATTAATAGATTTTGTACTTTTAGATTTAACTGAAGAAAAATGAAGAAAATTACTTATTTGATTTGTAACAGGTCAATGGTGGCTCAGTGGTAGGTGCTTCGTCTGCCACATGAAAGGCCCGGGTTCGATTCTCAGCCGCTGGATAAAGTGTTTGTCCCACGCCCAGATAAAATGGGAGGGCTGCTTCAAGAAGGGCACCTGGTGTAAAACCTGTGCCAAGCTTGTGTGTGGCCCGGATGGTCCACTTTGGCGACACATTGCCGGGAGCAGGCCAACAACAATTTCTTATGAATTATATGAATAAGTACAACAAAATCAAAAACTGATAGTTTTGTTTACTTAAAATTAAAAACATCATTACTCAAAAAAATTGATGTAACTGATTATCTTAAATGTTTTCAGTTTTGCCAACTTATTTGGATTTACAGTGTATATAATCAACTAATCATGCAGATCCAGGTCAAGAGCTTCAGTTAACGTTCACATGAATAAAAGAATGCAGCAAACATTACCAGACAAAAGTTTGCACACATGTTTGGATTTTTTTTCTTCATTCTAGAACAATCCTGGATTTTTTTTTCAAACCTATGAAATAACTCATATGACATTAGGTAATTAAGTAACAACAACAACAACAACATTAAGCACCATAATGAAACTGTCTCTCATGAAGACCTTCCCAGGAAAGCAAGACCAAAACGTTACCTCTGCTACAGAAAAGTTCATTTAGAATCACCAGCCTCAGAAATCACCAATTAACAACCAGCTCAGCTCAGATTAGAGCCGTTATGAAGGATTTACAGAGCAGAAGTACGTAGCAGATACTGTTTAGATATTGAATATATCAAAACTGTTCATAATTCAGATGATATTTTTGATCAGCATTGTTTTACAATGTAAAAAGAAATAAAAATCCGTAAAGACCGTGGAATTATGAGATGTGTCCAAACCTTTGACGTCTGGACAAATATTCTGTGGACTGATGGGACAAAAGTTGAACCTTTTGTTTCAAATGCCACACCCAGGCCTGATTACTGCCAAACCTGTTGAAACAAGAAATTACTTACACTGAACTTCTCTGACAAAGTAAACAGATGAGAAACCAAGTAATTGGCATGTATCAGTCTGGAAAGGGTTCCAGGCCATTTCTCAGGCTTGGGGACTCCAATGAACCGTGGTGAACCTTCCTAGGAGTGTGAAGCCTACCAAAATTACTCCAAGAGCACAACGATGACTCATCCAGGAGCTCATACAAACACCCAAAACAACATCTAAAGAACAGCAGGTCTTACATGCCTCAGTTAAGGTCAGTGTTTGTGATTTAACAATAAGTTAAATTTAACAATAAGTTAAATCATGATCAAAAATGCCAACCAGTGGAGAGGTTTAAGGTAACAGCCACTCCTGATCACAGAGAACGATATTTTCCAAAAACATCTTGATTATCTCCACAATGTCTGGGCAAATATTCTGTGGACTGATGAGACAAGTTAAAATTTTTGGAAGGTGTGTGTGGCGTTACATCTGGTGTAAAATTAACACACTACTATATAGCAGTCAAACATAGTGGTGGTAGTGTGGTGCTCTGGGGCAGCTTCAGGACTTGCAGCTTCAGGACCAGAACAAATTGCCAGAAGTGATGGAAACCATAGGTTTAGGGGCATCTACTTTTTCACATAGGGTCATCTTTTCTCCCTAATAAATAAATGAAATGAACTATCTTTGTATGATAATTAAATTTGGTTGGATAATCTCAATCATTTAAGCATATCGCATATGCAAAAATAATAAAATAAAAGATGAGAAAGGGGGGAAAAATGTACAGCACTATATATAGTTTTTTCATTTCTTTTTCTCAGGTTTTAACTCTGCCTTAAAACCTGTGAATTGAAAGGGGAAATCCATATGCACAAAACTAAAAAAAAAAATGGAGGAAGTCTGTATTAAGTGTGCACTAAGATCCCTCTACAACTGTCCCAAACCTTGTTAGACATTACCGAAATAGGCTCAGTGCCCGGCAACGTGTCGCAGTGGAACAGCCTTCTGACCTCATAATCTTGCTAAGAAAGAGATGGATGGAGACGTAAAAGGACAGCAGGCAGGAGATAAGGGGACATGTGTGGAAAGAGGAAGAGTCTGAGAGTAAATTGGGCATGAACAAGATTCAAAAGGGTGCAAAAGAAAATGGGAGCAAGAGAGCAAACAATTGCTCAGCATGCCTGGTCTGAGGGAAGATCAGCAGTATCTTATCATCAGTAACTTATTACTGGACATTGTGTTTCATTTACTAAACCCAGTTCAAGGAATAAGTACAGTATGTGATCAGCACAATAAGATGATATGTAAAGTGATTTCAATTAAAGGCCCATATACATTTTTACTATGGTACTGTTAGTTACTATGGGAAACTATAGTAAGTACTATAGTATTACAGTTGTACTACAGACATGACTATGGTAGGCACCACAGGACGTACTCTCTAAAATACCAGAAAAGGTTCTGCAGCATTTCAATGGGTATTGTGGTAGTGCTATGGTGTGCACACTTTAATGAATGTACATACAATAGTACCACAATATCTACATTACTAATACAGTACAGTACTGTACATATACCATCATTCCAAAGTATGTACCATGGTAGAACACATACTATTCTTTTTCAGCAAATAAGTAACATGATAATTATTCTATGGTATATAATATATATCTACTATGGTATATAGTACCATGGTATTTTTTACAGTGCCATGGTACTGTGGTATATAGTACCATGGTATTTTTTTACAGTGCCATGTTACCATACCACTATATACCATGTTAATATATTCTGTACCATACTACCATACAGTAGTATAATAGTACAATTGCATTTTTGACAGTACCCTGCTACGATGCACCATAGTAACGTGATACTGTCAAACATACCATGGTACCATTGTATATACAGGATTACCATGGTATTTTTGACAGTACCATGCTACTATGGTGCATAGTAGGGGGTCAGGGGTAGCTCAGTGGTTAAGGCATTGGACTACGGTTCGGAAGATCTCAGGTTCAAACCCTACAACCACCAAGTTGCCACTGTTGAGCCCTTGAGCAAGGCCCCTTAGCCCTCAACTGCTCAGATGTGTAATGAGATAAAAATGTAAGTCGCTCTGGATAAGAGCGTCTGCCAAATGCCTAAATGTAAATGTAAATGTGCATATATAGTATACTGCATATGCACTGTATATAGTAAAATAGTACCATGGTACTGACAAAAATACCATTGTATTACTGTATATACCATAGTACCATGGTATATAGTAGTAGAGTATATTTTATTTTTTTAATTTTACCATGTTATTATGGTATAAAGTACCATGGTATTTTTGACAGTACCATGTTACCATGGTATAAAGTAACATACAGTAGTATATAGTAGCATGTTACTGTCAAAAATAGCATTATAATATATACCATAGTATCATTGTATTTTTGACAGAACACTACAGTATACTACAGTACATACCATAGTAACATGGTTCTGTTGAGTATAGTAGCATGGCATTTTTGACAGTATCATGCTACTATGGCATATATTAACATGGTATATAATAGTATAATAACATGGTACTGTCAAACATACCATAGTACAGGCACAACTGGACTACCACAGTACTTACATCATAGAGAAAAATATCTTGACTTTTTAAGCTATCATCATCACCATCAGAGTGTGTCTTTTTAAATACCAACCTGATATAACACTTCAAAGGTAATGAATAGGCTTCCTGACTGACCCCACGCTCCCTTTCAGATCTGTAACTATTTATACAAGTATTTGATTATAATCAAAAAGGAAATTCATGGGCAGGGATGATATAAGCTCATGAAACTGGCACATGCCTATCAGTCATACTAATTTGCCATCAATCCATTCTGCATCAAAATAGAAACGTGTTGGAAGTGGCAGAAGTTTGCTGCTCACCATTTAATTTGTCCCACTAAATTATTATTTTTATTTATTCTTTTTTTTTTTTGTACCCTTGAATACATGAAATTCTACATCAGCCATTGTCAAATGGCTGACAAAAGAAAAGTATTTCAGGGTAATGAAAAAATACTGTTGCCATGGCAATCACCACATAAAAGAGGAACAAGCTTCAGTGGTCCAGCGACTCTTTTTGTTGCGGCTTACCCGATCACACACTTTATGCAAATTATTTAGCTGAAGGACAGAAAAATAGAAGCGAGGTACAAGGCTACAAAAAGGATGGCTTATAGAGATGCCGGTGAATGTGTATTTCTGCGCCACTAAAAGTTCAAAGAAGATGCATGATCTGTTTAAAGTCCATGATGCTAGTCAAAATTGGCATTGTGATGCACTCTTACAAAATGAAACTGAACCACTAAGAATATCACTTTTATACACGTTTTCACACACATTAAAAGGCAAATCTCATCTGCAATCAGTCCTGATAATGGTTTCATTTGTTAGTAAGGAATTTAAAGTAATTAGAAATTTTATCGTAATTTGAGATCCATGCCCTTCTCCTAGACTCGTGACAGGTTTCTGTACTAAGCCTACAACTAAAGGAGGATTTGATGCCTATCTAATGAATTCCCCAGTTGCATTACATAATAAACACTACTAAACACTACTACTACTCATACTACCAATACTACTACTGAAAATCAGTATAAAAAAACGCCTGATTAGATTGTGCAAAGATGACTACATGAAATTTTAGAAATATTAATAAGCGAAACTAAAAATACAGTATATCTAATCAGTCTGCATATTTATGTCAGGTTTGGTTAGAAAACTAATGTCAAGTGATGCTCAATCTGGTGAAAATGTTGTATCCAAAGCATACAAGTAATAGAAAGTATCTGTGCGAAAACATCAATTTCTTATGATGCGCTTTTCAAGACAAGTCACATTTCCTGTAAATATTACATAAAAGGAGATAGAAGATGTGACATGATAAACTGGTATGAAAGGCCTGTCTTCAAATCCAGTTGTGGTGTGTGTGAGAGAGAAATTTTTTAATTATTGCTACAGCAGCTTTCGGCAGCAGTTCTGTAATGTTTAGCTATCAACTGGTATTAAAACCCTGCTTCATTTCAAGTTTTTTTTTTTTTTGTTGTTTTTGTTTACAATTTGGTTACTTCACGTATTATAATAATCATAATAACATTTTTATTAGCTTACAAATTGTGGAACAATGTTAACACACTCCACAAGACACTCATTGTGTCCATGTTGCCCTGAGCAACAAACAAGTAATGGTTGGTCGTTATGTTAGATAGGAGGTTGTGCTTACCTTTGGGCAAAGCTTTCTACACTATCACTAGAAGTCAGCACTGATGACATAATAAGAATAATGTGGAGCAAACTATTATACACACACTTAAAGGTATTTAGCCAGCTACAGTATATGATATAGATAGATAGATGCCACCGAAACAGACAACTTTCTTCTTAAACCAGCATTAAACCTTTCCTCAATTGTAATGGCTAGAGGACTGGGTCAGAACAACTCCAAAACTGCGGCTCTTTTTTTGTGGGATGTTCCCGGGCTGCAGTGGTCAGGACAGGACTTACCAAAAGTGATTCAAGGAATGAAAACTGGTGAACTGGCAACAGGGTCATTGGTGGCCACGACTTACTGTTGCACCTGGGGAGTGGGATGGATGGATGGATGGATGGATGGATGGATGGATAGATAGATAGATAGATAGATAGATAGATAGATAGATAGATAGATAGATAGATAGATAGATAGATGTACAGTACTTTCCCCTTTAATAGATAAATAGGATCAGGGGTAGCTAAGTGGTTAAGTCATTGGAATAGTGGTTCAAATCCCACGACCACCAAGTTGTGCTTGTTGGGCCCTTGAGCAAGGTCGTTAACCCTCAACTGCTCAGATGTGTAATGACATAAAAATATACTGTAAGGCGCTCTGGATAACGACGTCTGCCAAATGCCTAAATGTTAATGTAGAAAGACAGACAGACAGACAGACAGATAGATAGATAGATAGATAGATAGATAGATAGATAGAAAAAATCCTAAACTATCTCTTTAATATTCCATCAACAATGTTTTAAACATTATATATTAATACTGATATAATATGGAATTATGTAGTCGCTTTGTACACTCTTGGCATTCTCTCAGTCAGAGAAGGAGTTCACAGAGGTGTTGAGTTTGTCGCCTGATTTTCCTTTACTCTCCTGTACAACTCATCCCAAACCATCCCAGTTGGATTCAGATCGGGTGATTGTGGAGGTCGAGTCATCTGATGTCAGGTGATTGTGGAGGTCAGGTCATCAGTCATCTGAGCACTCTGTCACTCTCCCTCTTATAGCTATATAAATAGCTACTACTTTGTACATAACCTAGATGTGTGTTTGGGGTCATTGTCCTGTTGGAAAACAAATAATGGTTCAAGTCCAATCAAGGTTGGATGACATGTTGCTGCAAAACGCCGTGAAAGCCATGCTAGTTTGGTGTGCCCTCAATTTTGACTAAGTCACCAACAGTGTAACCAGCAAGGCACTGACACAACATCACACCTCCTTTTCATGGTGGGACCCACACATTCAGGGACCATCTGTCGATCTGTCCACCTTTCTACATCTCTCCAGGGTTGTGGGCTTAGCTATGGTTAAGGCACAGAGTACCTAATCGGCAATTCAGCGGTTCTAGCGGTCTAAGATATGCAAAGAAAGAATTTTACTGTGCAATAATGTTTGGGTGACAAATAACAGTTTAACTTAAAAAAGACACAGCGGTTAGAACCAAAAATCTTATATTTGGCCTCAGCAGACCAAAGGACAGGTTTCGACTGATCTAATGTCTATTCTTTGCGTTCCTTGGCCCATGCAATCTCTTCTGTTTGTTGTTCTTTCAAAGTAATGGTTTCTTTGATTCAATTTAACAACGAAGGCCTAACTCACGCAGTCTCTTCTCAAAAGTCGATCTTGAAATATGTCTATTGCAAATATAGCCCAGAGAAGCATTTGTGTGGGCTCTAAGCTGAGGTGCTGTAAATCGACTGGTCATTCCACTAAATTTATTCTCTTCCACAGAAGTAGCTCATGGTCTCCCTTTCCTGGGACGGTCCTCATGAGAGCCGGTTTCATTATATTGTTTGATGATTTTTGGTGACTGCAGTTGTAGATACATTTAAGTTAATGAAATTTTTATGACCTTTATTTCTTGCCGTAATATGGATTCGTGCAGTAGCTCCAGTAGCACTAATCAGTGTTACCAGTCAGTGGCCCTACTCTGTAAACACAATTCCTGTGCATAAGACAACCGATGGTCTAAAATTCACAAATTAACTCTTAATTAACTCTTAATTAACTGAAATAATGTACAGTCTGGGACAGAAAGAAATTTGCCCCAGAATCATTTTCTTGCTACTTCAGAATTTTTCTTGCAAACTTTGATGGTATTGTTACCCTTGCCATAAGCAACAGCTCTATCTTCCCAACTTTAGAGCTGTTGCCAGTTTAAGTCTGAATATACAATTTTAGAAAAGAATAGTTTCTTATATTACCCTCTTTGTTTTGTCCCCTAAAGCACTAAGAACTCTTAACTATTCAAAGAACCCTTTGGGAATCACGTGTGTTTGAGAGAGCGTAGGAACTCAGCAAATTTTATTTCTCAATCCATCTTAATTTTATTTTTAATGAGCTTTGTTGTCTGGATTTTTGACTCCATGAGAGTTGTTGTCTCACTGTCCACTTTAATAAGTGATATATATTTAAAAGGAAGAAACACATTAAACCCTTCCACATCAAGCCAGTGTTGATCCCAAGACCCTAACTGGCTTTTCAAAGCAGTGGCAAGGGTGTTGACGTGCTCTGCAGATGAATGGTTTCTTACTTCAAAGGCATTATAGAAGAGATCAATATCCAGAGGCTCACAGTAGACGAATATGTAGGCAGAAAGAGTGAAGAGCAGCGGGATGCCTACAACCAAAACCACTTCACTGGCCCAGGGCTGAGTGTTAATCCATCCTGCTGTCCACCACAATCCTCTCTAGGCCTTCACTCAAGCTTTTCAATTCTCCAGTTCACCTTAGCAGACTTTCTTTAGTTTTACCTATGTGCTCTTTGTTGCCTGGAGCAACAAGGGTTCATATCGTGAATCCATCATATCATAGAGACAAACACGCAGTTATACCACTGCTGACCTGGCGTACCCATCTGTTATTTCCACATATAGTCTTACAGCGATAAAGCATGTCTGAATTACGCGGCAGTCTCCAGAGAGCGTCAGGTTATTCGTAAATGGCAGCTCTCGGGGACAAGGACAGGGTTGTTAATTCCATCTTTCAGTGAACTGCTAGAGAATAGACTCTGGCCTTTAAATTTAAAGAAAAGAGAAAATATATGTTGAGTAAAAGTAGAAAAAAATACTGTATATGAACCAAGTCTCCAGGGGCAACAAGCAAGCCCAGACTGGACTGAGGCCTTGGCTTGAGATGTCAACACAGAGTGCATGTGGGTCATGATGGAATCTTTTCCCTTGTCTTCCTTGTTTTGTGTGCAGACATCTCTTTTTGTCAAGAGAACCATACGGGCTACAAAATATTTCAAGATCATATTGAAGTCCAGCCAATATTCTGGGGTCATGTAGAATGTGTTTTATTTAAAACAGGAATCTGTTTGCAAACTTTACACTTGACTTCTTGGTCCAAGACATCATTTGAATAGGACAGAATATTAAAAATATGTAGTTTGCTATATCCTCATTATTTGGCAGCATGGTGATGTAGTGGTTAGCACTGTGGCCTCGCACCTCCAGGATCGAGGGTTTGCTTTCTGCCTCGGGTCTGTGTGCGTGAAGTTTGCATATTCTCCCCAGGCTTGATGGGTTTCCTCCGGGTACTTCAGTTTCCTCCCACAGTCCAAAGACGTGCAGATTAGGTTAACTGCCTTCCCCAATTGCCCATAGTGAGTGTTTGTGTTTGTGAGTGATGGATTGGCACACTGTCCAGGGTGTACCCTGACTCATGTGCTAAGTCTCCTTGGATAGGCTACAGACCCCCCATGGCCTTGTACAAAAGATATGCTGTATAGAGGGTAGCAAGGACGATAACAAGTAGAAAACGGGGCCACTTTTAGTTTGGTTTCTAAAGCATCCAGTGGCAAGAAGTGAGGTTTAATGTCTATTTATTTTATATTTTACTTAATTTACATGTCTTTTCTTAATGGTTTGATTGTTTTTATATGCAAAACTCTGATTATATAGTGTTGGAAATTTAAAATTATATAATATTGGTAATATTTTGGGTGGTTAGAACGGATTATCTGCATTTACATGATTTCCTATTAGAAAATGTGTTTTACAATACAAATTCTCGCCTTAAGAACTCACTCCGGAACGGATTAAATTTGTATGCCGAGGTTCCACTGTATACAGCAGTTTCAGCAGCAGTATGGCAGTAGCTGCTACTAGTGTAGTGGTCTAAGCAAATAAAGTCTGTATACCTTATTATTTCATTTCATACACACATCAGAGAGTCAAGTCAAATATGTGTGAATTGATTGACGGGGGTCCTGTGACCTAGTAGAGCTTTATGTCTAGCAATGCCCCTATTCCAATCCCTTATATGCTTGAATGAATGTGTATAAGTGGTGTTACAAGGACTACAAATCACACTTTGTGACATATTTCCTCCCAACAACAAAACAAGGACATTGTGCTCCATGTTTTGCAATGTTACACCATTAAAAAAGTGGGTCAGGCACTATGGATTATGTCATCCAGCATGGTCAGGCTACCCCCAGGTGTCCTCGGTGAAAAGTGGACTGGGTCATTCTCGGAAATATGGATTCTGAGTCTCTGCCTCAGACACACAGTTGGGGATGTAGAGTATATTTTACCCATGTGTCGGTCAGGAGGATTGATGCTTTATTCGCTCAGGCATTGCTCTCTGAAGAGACAGCTTATTCTTGGAAATGTAAATTAATCATCCACTTATACAACAGCACTGTTGAATGCTCGATTCTGATTGGTCAAAAGATTAGAGGTTCTGATAATAGTGCAAGGTTTATATTAATGCACTCGTTGCTGATATGTTAGCGTTTCTATAGCAACATCCCATTCACAAGGACTTGTCCATGTAATCTGATTAAAAATTGTGGAAGGGTTTCATTGATACAAGGAGCTTTATTTAATATGTTTAGAAAGGAGTCTCAAGCACCAGGGCTTTGTAACAGTCAGTGGCTGTCGGTTTCAGTTCTTTAATAAGTCATTAGATCACATTTTTGTCTAATGGGCTTTATGTGAACGTGAGCATGACCTCAGAGTTGGCAGACGTTCACAAACTCAATACTTACCTAAAAAATGTACTCCACTGTAATTACAAGCACCACTTCAGTTTAGAAGTACTAAGTTGTTGTTGTCGGTCTTTGGCTGCTCCCGGCAAGGAGTCGCCACAGTGGAATATCCAGTCCGGACAACTACAGTACTTGACACAGGTTTTACGCCGGATACCCTTTCTGACGCAACCCACCCATTTTATCCGGGCTTGGGACGGCACTGCATCCGGTAGCTGAAGGGTTTGGGCACTGGCTGGGAATTGAACCCAGGCCTTCCACATGGCAAACGAAACACCTACATACTGCGAAGTATGTGCTCTAAAATGTATTTTAAGTACTAAAGGACAAGTACTTCACAAAGAAACAGATTTTTCTGGATATACTGTACAGTATATCAAACTGTGTTACTGATAAACTGTAGTAAAACCAATGCTGTTGAAAACATGAATGTTATCCAGTTCACCGGTTTTCCTTTAATGGTACAGTAAGGCCTGACCACTGCAAGCTGGGAACATCCCACACGAGCTGCAGTTTTTTGCAGTCATCTAGCCATCACTGTTTGGTCCTTGTCGGAGTCACTCAAATCCTTATGCTTGCTTTTTTTTCTGCTTCCAACACATCAACTTGTGTTAACTTGCTTTTACTTGCCTAGTATTTCCCACCCAGTTCCAGCCGCCATCATAACAAGATATTGAAAATGTAGCTACTGTGAGAAGAACCAGATTGTTATGACCGGACAATTGGTTGAGAGAAACTCCAAAACTGCAGATCTTGTGAGATGTTCCCAGGCTGCAGTAGTCAGGACGTACCAAAAGTGATCCAAGGAAGGAACACCGGACAGGTTCATGGGTGGCCAAGGCTCTCTGATGTACAGTACATGGGGATTAAAGGCTTGGCGATGTAATTCGAATCAATAGAACCACTAATGTAGATCAAATTTCTGAAAAGGTTAATGCTGGTTCTCATAAAAAGGTGTTAGAACACACAGTGCATCACCGTTATGGTGGCAAAAGGGGACCTACTTAGCATTAGGCAGAGGTTTAAAGGATAAATGAATAATGAATACATGAATGTACAATTTACTGGATGTGTTCAGAATCTTTACATGATCACAAAACCTTGTACTGTAGGTATTACAAGATATAAAATAGTTTATTTTAAATGGTAAGTTTATTTATTTAATTTATATTAATTATTTGCCTGGTTGCTTTAGATATGCCCGGACAGAGAGGAGTGAAGACTGCATAAGTTTTTAGACAAAGGATATTACAGCTATAAAGATAAATAACTTTTAGCGCTGGTGATTTTTATTTAATTTGTGTTTCTTTTTATTATGTATAAAAAAAAAAACACCTCACAGTAGTGCACGTAGCCGCTCTGCCATGCCTGTAGTTTTATTTCAAGGGAGCTGTGGCTTTTCAGATGCTAAAAATAAATAGGTAATTAACGGTGCTGTGGTGGTTGGCAATATGTCTTGAAACGACCGAAAAAAAATTATATACAGCAGTTCTAAAAATGTGATTTTTTATCAACAGATTATGATTTGTTTTTTTCAATCAGCTTTTTGGCTCTGCCAACACCTAAAAAAATAATATTACACCAAGATAACCCAAGTAAACAAAAAATGCAGTTTTTATATGATGATTTCATTTATTGAGGGAAAAAAAAGCTGTACAAACCTGTCTGGTAATATGAGAAGAAGTAATTTAACCCTAAACTTAATAATTGTTTTTGCCACCCTTGGTGCTTGTAACAACTGCAACCAAGCGTTTGCGATAAATGGCAATGAGTCTTTAACATTCCTGCGGAGGAATTTTGGCCCACTCTTCTTTGCAGAATTGTTTTAAAGCAGCCACATCAGAGGGTTTTTAAGCATGAACAAAATCTTGACAAGACTTTGACTAGGCCACTCCAAAATCGTTATTCTGGTATTTTTTTGACCCATTCAGAGGTGGACTTGCTGGTGTATTTTGGATGATTGTCCTGCTGCATAACACAAGTTCACTTAAGCTTGACTTCACAAATAGTTGGCTGGTCATTCTCCTTCAGGGTTTTTTTATTATTTTTTTTTTTTTGGTAGAGCACAGAATTCATGCTTCCAGCGGCTACAGAGCAGCTCCAGACCATCATGCTACCACCACCATGTTTGATTGTTGGTATGATGTTCTTTTTATGAAATGCTGTTAGTTTTACGCCAGATGTAACGGGACACTAGTCCTTCAAAAAAGTTAGACATTTGTGTCATCAGTTCACAGAATATTAGCCTAGACATTGTAGGGATAATCAAGATGTCTTTTTGGCAAATGTGAGATGAGTCGTTCGGTTCTTTTTGGACAGCAGTCTCAGTCTTACTGCTAAATCACACTGAAAAACACTGAATTAAGTGAGGCCTGCAGTTCTTCAGATGTTGTTCTGGGTTCTTCATGACCTCCTGGATGAGTCATCGTTGCGCTCTTGGTGTAATTTTGGTAGGCCAGCTACTCTTGAGAAGGTTCACCACTGTTCCAAGTTTTCTCCATTTGTGGATAATGGCTCACATCATGGTCTACTGGAGTCCCAAAGCCTTACAAATAGGTTTGTAACCCTTTCCAGACTAACACAGCTTTTGATTGTTTCTCATTTGTTCCTTAATTTCTTCACATTGTGGCATGATGTGTTGCTTTTGGACATATTTTATTACTGGGGAAAGGGGACTATTTTTTTATATCCTCCCAAATGAATATCCTAAACGAATGAAATCATAATTTAAAAACTGCATTTTGTATTTACTCAGTGTAATATTAAAATTTGTTGATGTTAAATTTTACCCCTTACCTATTGACTAATTAGATCAGAGTAATTTAATTAAATGTGTTTAACTGTATTTAATAGGAAAGGAAAAAGCAGACAGAGAAAGCATGTTTACAGAAAGAAGCCAATCACTAAATAGAATTTCTGTCCTGCACATGATAACCCAGCTTGTTTAAAATATCCACTGTCATATGTCCTATCTCTCCCTTTTTAAAAAAAAATACCCTCCAGGAATTTTGTTGTTGCCTAAAGCCAGACTTTGTCAGCGTGCTGGGTTATTCCCTGCCTTGCAGGCTGGTATCAGTCAAATAGTCACTTCATAATTTATTAATGAAATAACTAATGGACGTAATATGTTTTTTTTTTTTCCATCTGATTTACTCAGCATGAGTAACTGTTTTATCCTAGTCATGGATATTGAGCCACTTGTCATTGTATCAATATCAAATTATTTGGTGACTACTGTAAGTGACAACAAAAGAGTACAAAAAAAGAATATTTGCTAGAATGAGTAACTAAGGTTTGGAAAGAATGTACCAGGTCCTTGAAGCTGTGAGATTAAAATATTGGTGATTTGTGCCAATTTAATCTAAAGACATAAATAACAATGGAATAATAAATGAATTTTGAATGTTATTCTAATCAAAACAAGCATTTTTTTACTGGACAGTATATGTATGGTTCCTTATGAAGCTTCAAAACTAAGAACAAAAGCCAATACTGTCAATAAAAAAATCACAATGCTGTAATAATCTTTGAGTAAGAGTTCACGATTTGAATTAGCTTTTTATGCAAAAACAAAGTCAAGGACTACGCTTACCAGTGTTTTAAAGGAGGAGTGAATTTTAACAGGAGGCTTCGATTAGCACCTCGGGACAAACTGTCATTTGTCCACCCACATTGTGCATTCTCTTTCCCTCCCTCCCTCTCTCTCTCTCTCTCTCTCTTTCCCTCCCTCTCTCTCTCTCTCTCTCTCTCTTTTTCTCTCTCTCTCTTTCCCTCCCTCCCTCCCGCTCTCTCTCTCTCTCTTTCCCTCCCGCTCTCTCTCTCTCTTTCTTTCTCTCCACAGATCCACTTCATCCAGTATCCACAAGGTTCTTGTGTTCATTTAAAACACAATGAGACTATTGAAGATTCCAAGACTGTTGAAGATTCTTTTAAATCCAAGCTTCTTATTTCAAGGACTAACGGACTTCAGCCCAAGTATTCAATATTTTTTAAGCAGCTGATTTGTGACTTAATAAAGAAGGCAATCAGGGATGACTAAACCTCCACAATAAAGCAGGAAAGACAATTACTCAACCTTATAGCTGTAATAAAGCCAGCTGTCTTTCCCATGGCTCAGTGCCCTTGCGTTTGATTATTATTATTTTTTTTCATATAATAATCATTTTAAGGCCAGACAGCCTGAACTGATAATGGTGATTCTCCTTCCAATTGTTCAGTTTTATTTTTAGACATATATACTATACTATACTATACTATACTATACTATACTATAATATAATATAATATAATATAATATAATATAATATAATATAATATAATATACTACTGTACACTACTGTATAATATAATATAATATAATATAATATAATATAATATAATATACTACTGTACACTACTGTATACTATACTATACTATAATATAATATAATATAATATAATATAATATAATATAATATACTACTGTACACTACTGTATACTATACTATACTATACTATAATATAATATAATATAATATAATATAATATACTACTGTACACTACTGTATACTATACTATACTATAATATAATATAATATAATATAATATAATATAATATAATATAATATAATATAATATACTACTGTACACTACTGTATACTATACTATACTATACTACAACCCCCGGCAAAAAGTATGGAATCACCCCTCTCAGAAGATGTTCATTCAAATGTTTAATTGTGTAGAAGAAAAAAAACAAGCACATACATGCCACAAAATTATTATCATTCAACAATCCAACCTTGTGGCTTTAAAAAACACTTATACAAAAAGCAAAGAAAGATAACTATAGTCAATGACAACTGTTTTAAAGATCAAACAGAGGAAAAAAATATGGAATCTCACAAATCTGGAGAACTATATGGAATCACCATGCACTTTGCATTTCTAAAAACAATCTCCTGTATCTGATCACAACCGCTAATTAGTCTGCGGTTAAAAAAGAGTGCTTGCACACATTAGTGATGTGTTGAACCAAGATGATTGACATAACTCGTGGCTCCAACACGAGAGATGTCTGTTGAAACAAAGGGGAGGATTATCAAACTTCTTGAAGAAGGTAAATCTTCACAGAATGTTGCAAAAGGTGTTGGTTGTTCCCAGTCAGCTGTGTCTGAAATCTGGACCAAGTACAAATCAAATAAACAGGATGTAAAAGGAAAGCGTACTGGTAGACCAAGAAAGACATCAAAGCGCCAAGACAGAAAACTTAAAGCAATATGCCTTGAAAACAGAAAATGCACAAAAAAACAAACAAATAAGGAACAAATGGGCAGAAAGTGGAGTCAATGTCTGTGACCGGACAGTAAGAGATCACCTAAAAGAAATGGGGTTTATATACAGAAAAGCTAAACGAAAACCATCATTAACATCTAAACAGAAAAAAACAAGGTTTCAGTGGGCTAAAGAAAGACAATCTTGGACTGCGGATGACTGGATGAGAGAGATGAGGTGCCGTTCCAATGAAATTTATAAAGACAACTGCCTGAAGAAAACATGCAAATTTCCACAATCATTAATGATATGGGGTTGTATGTCAGGTAAAGGAATGGGAGACATGACAGTCATTAAATCTTCTATAAATGCACGAGTTAATGTTAAGATTTTGGACACTTTTTTTATTACATCGATTGAAAGGATGTTTGGTGATAGTAGCATCATTTTTCAGGATAATAAAGAAAATGAACCAGCCACAGACCTTCTGAGGACTTTGTCACACCCTGCTTCTTTTTTCCATGCAGGTGAAACCCAGAAGCTTTCTTTTTGTTTTATTAATTTACATAATATGCTGCTTTGTTTTATGACCTTAAAATATTTTCCTGTAAGGGTATGGGTGCATATGTACAGGGATATGAGTGATTAATGCACAGAAGGTGCAGTAGGAAATAAGGATATGGTATATATGGTAATATACAGTAGAAGTGTGCAAACATTGTGCAGTGGATCATACATATCAAGAAAATAACTCGCTCTACATGTTATATATATATATATATATATACACACAGTGAAACCTTGGATTGCGAGCGTTCAGCAAGATGAGCAAAGATTTTTTATAAATTTTGATTTGGAAAACGAATAAGTCTTGGTTTACGAGTATCATGTATCACGCATGCGCTTCTTGTTTTGACGGCAAGCGTCACGTGATCACAACTGACTCGTTTTTCCCTCTCTTGCGCTGCAGAATTGTGGGTGATCATCTCCCCTGCTTGGTCTTAGTGCTCGTCTCTCACTGTTATAATCAACATCCGTGCACACTTGTACTGTTTACTATAACACTGGGACAACGTTTGTGTGCGTAAAACATCTTTTATTTTGTGTTTGTATGCGTGTGTGTACAGCGCGCGTGTACTGCTCATTATAACACACGTGTGTACGCATGTGTAAAGCAGAAGAAAGTCTCGTTAAAGAGGTTAAAGATCCATTTTCTTTAGCCTGCACTTTGTAATTGGACACCATGCCTCTTCACACAGACACACACACACCCCTCCTTTCACCCTCCTCTCACTTTCACATACACACACTCTCTCTCTCTGCTCTAAACAGAAACACTGCTCTGTCGTGATTCTTTTCAAAGTTAAAGTGCAGGTTAATTTGTTTTATTTTTACTTTACAGCAGTGATTTCCATTAGTATGCGCTCATGCGAATGACATTGATGATGTTCCTTGTTAATATTTCTGATAAAAGTCTTTTGATAAATGTTTGTGTGTGTGTGTTTGTGTGTGTGAAATACATGTAATATTTTTACTTTATTTTTTGTACTAATTATTTGTATGAATTAATTTCTATGAGACTGTGGAACAAATAATTTGAGTTTCCATTATTTCTTATGGGAAAATTTGCTTTGGTTTATGAGTGTTTTGAAATAAGAACCTGCTTCCAAAATAATGCTCACAATCCAAGGGCACCATGTATATTATGACATTTGGGTGGAATATACAGTAGTACAATGTCAAACATAAATAAAGGATGGAAGAAAGGTTGAACCTTAACCTTAACCACTGAAATTGCATAGTAAACATTCAACACTATAAAATGTAAAAATTATTATTGTGCAGTTTTTTTTTTACAGATTATTAACCTATATAAATAGTAAGTATTTATTGATTATATACATATATTAGTTAAATTCAAATATTACATTAATAACAAATTCTTATGTTATATTAATATTATGTCATCCTTGATATTAATGCAATAGGCTATATATATATATATATATAGATATATTTATACTGTATATACAGTACGTCCCTTTTCGAGCTCCTTTTATTCTATGCTCCAGCCAGACACAATGCCTAATGCGAAATTTTGCATGGCCACTTTTGGCGAAGTGATGTAACATTGTTCACTTGCCTACCCTACACTATTCACAGTTCCCTCTGAACCAGGCAGTTTCACACTCTTTGGTTCATGGCTAAATAGCCTGTGCAATTCACATCGCAGGCAACTATCTGCTTCTGGAGGACCACCTGCATGGCAAGTTTTCTTAGGAGCAGTGTTACAAGGGCTAAGAAGCAATGCAATAGTGGTTTAATCAGTTTTCCAAAAGCATTTTATATTTATTTTTTATTTGTTAAGTTTTCTTTTGAATAGAGTTTCTTATGGCATCTATCGTTTTTTTATGTTCTTTATATGTTCTAGAGATTGAGTTCTTGTTTAACAATTTACAGATAGATCAGATTTGCTTCATCCTATAGAATCAGACACAAAACAACAAGACAATTATTCTCGCTATAGCTGAAAGATCTCAGGACGAGAGCCATTTAGCACAGTCTCCAATATTAATATCATAAATCAACATAATCACTAACACTTCCTGCCCAGATATGAAATATCAGCAGCATATTAATGAGATCATGCCTGCTGTTCCGCCAACACTGAAACACACACTCCAGATGGAGGAGTGAACTCGGGACCTGAGGAATGTAAAGTGATAACTTCGGCTCGGCTCTCTTGTGCTGCAAATGAAATGAGGGGGATGAAATAGAATAGCGTGACATGGAGAGAGACAGGAAGGTAGAATTGAGTGAGACAGAAACAAACAGAGAGATGGGAAGACAGACAAAGGTAAATGAATCCCCCCTTTGCCACCAAAACAGACACCTTACTTTTTGAACTAGCATTAAACTTTTCTTCAATTGTAACGGCTCTTTTTTTGTGGGATGTTCCCGGGCTGCAGTGGTCAGGACTTACCAAAAGTGATTCAAGGAATGAAAACTGTTGAACTGGCAACAGGGTCATTGGTGGCCAAGGCTTACTGATGCAGCTGGGGAGTGAAGGCTGGCCCATGTAGTCCAATCCAGTAGAAGCGCTAGCATAGTGTAGAAGAAATTGAGAAAAAGGTTAAACCTTTTCATGATAGAAAGGTGAGAGAACACACAGTGCATGACTGGTTTAGTGGCAAAAGGGGGACCTACTCAATATTAGGCAGGTGGTCATAATGTCATGATTGATTGGGATGGATGGATGGATGGATGGATGGATGGATAGAAAAAGAGAGAGAGACAGCAACAGACACAAAGAAAGATGGAGATTGAGAAAAACAGACAGACCAAAAGCGGGTAGAGACAAACAGAGATATAGGCAGAGATAAGGAGTGACACAGACAGATAGACAACAAGAGAAGGGATAAGAAAAGAGAGACAAACAGAAAGGAAAAGAGAGATGGACAGACAGACAAACAAAGAGACAGAGACACCGGGGATATACAGACTGCTAGACATAAAGGCAGGACATGCACATGAGACAGACAGAGACTCAGACAGAGGGAAACAATTTCCCACTTGTCTCCTTCCATCAGACTGTTCACAGCTCTACTCGGTGAACCGAAGCAATAACGCAACACCACTAATTTAATTCATTTACCTGACATCGCTCAATTTTTTTAAACTTTATTATACATGCACATCAACTTCCGCGATCTCCCGGGCTCTGAATTCCTCTGCACTCTCTCTATTTTACAGCAATTTTTTTATCTGCTGCTATGATTTGATCAACAGATGTAAAGTACTGTACTGTAGATCGGCACTGGGTTTATTTTGTGTAAGAGTTTGTAATACTACTCAAATTGTTTACACCAGAAAAAAAGAGTCGTCTGTTAAAAGCTGATCTACAGCACTTGCTTTAGCCAAGGGACCAAGGAATGTGGAAGAAGTTAGCTAAAATAGCTTTATCGCTAATCTTTCGAATCTTAACATGATGTTAAAATTAAAATTTTAAGTTTGTTAGAAAAGTAAGAGCAACCTGGGGTGCTGCTCCAGTGATACTACAAGTTCTATAGCCATTAAATATTGACAAATTAATTTTTACCCACCCTGAATATCCAGCCTAGCCTTTTTTTAGGTAACACTATCACAGTCAAACAACAAAAACATGTGGCTGTATTAATTTGTATTGGTACAAATATAAAAAAAAATTAATAAATGTAATATGGTTTGCCTTACCCACCAGCCAAATCATCTACATGCTCTTCAGCAGCTCCATGTGGGGCGGCCGGTTGTGTAGAAGTTTACTACAAAACATTCATAAGCGGTTTCACTGGCCCCTTCTTCTCTTGATCATATTTCTTTTATTCTATTCCAGAATTACTAGGACCTTCCTGTCATTCGTTCTTAGAAGTGTGTGTGAAGATGTGTCATTGTGTGAGCCATCACTCAATGCTCAATGCGTGAGAGTTGGCAGCTCTGATAACTAGCTGAATGCTAAAAGCTAGTTTTGCTACATATCAAGTGGACTAGCAGCCAGATAGTTTACACAGACGACTGTGACGTCTCGTCCTCACTGTAAAATCTGTCACAATCTAGAATTGATAGGAATTTAGATCAAACTCCATTAAAGTGTTTGATGCTAAAAAAATCTAATATGTATATATATATATATATATATATATATTGGGTTGGATGCTGTGTAGGATTACCTTAACACACAAACACAAGGCTCACCTATTCTGGTACATTAGCTATACAAACACAAAATAAAACATGCTTTACGCGCACACGTGGTCTCAGTGTTATAGTAAACACTACGCGCACGTGCATAAATGTTGACTTAAATGATGCACATGCACTGAGGCCAAGCATGTGAGACAATTACCCACAATTCTGCAGTGTGAGAGAATGAATAACCATTGGCTCAGTTGTGAACACGTGGCACTCAGCGGCAAAACAAGAAGCGCATGCTTCTTTGTTTTAAATGTGATATCTGTGATCCAAAAACCAAACTGGTTCATGTTAGAAATGTTATACCCATCACTACCAATGCTATTATCTTTATTACTGAGATCTTAAAGGTCAAAGATAACTCAAAGGATTTAAATAGTACCATAAATATTCATAACAGGAATCTGTTTTGTTGGTGGAATCTCTAGAAAGGTAATGCACTTTGGTGCATCTGTACTTGTATATCAAGGCTCGCTCATTTTTCAAGTCAAAATTAACTACAGTTTTTTGCTCATCTTGAGGAACACTCATAAGCCGGATTACTCGCGATCCAAGGTCCCACTGTATGACAATAAATGAAACATTAATTCGTTTATTTAATTTATCCGGAACAGGGTGTCGGTAGGCCTAGAGCCTATCCCTGGTGCCAATCCATGCGCACACACACGCACACACACGCACACACACTACAGGCAAATTGGGAATACCAACTGACCTAATCTGCATGTCCTGGGACATGTGGATGGAAACCGGAGTACCCGGAGGAAAACCACCAAGAACGGGAAGAACATGCAAACTCCATGCACACATTCCCAGAGGTGGGAATCAAAACCCGATCCTGGACGTGCAAGGCTACAGTGCTAACCACTACATCACTGTGCTGTCTACAATAAATGAATCATTGGAAAAAAATAAATAAATATATATATATATATATATATATATATATATATATATATATATATATATATATACTGTATATATATATATATATATATATGAATAAATAGGTAAATAAAGGTTTTCTTGGCTTGTGTCATCTCAGCCTCATCTGTACAAACAAATGAGACAAATTCCCTTTTCCAGAATCCTCCACTACATGGGTTTAGCGCCTGAACTGTCACATGACCTCAGTGATACACCAGACTCCTGATCACACGCACACACACCTGTTAAAAATCACTGGTTCAGTACATAAACACACCTCAAGCACTTTGCTAATCATGGCCTTAAGGCTGTGTTTCAATCTGCCCCTGAGGCATGCTTCTCTGACTATTTATTCGCACCATAGTGCATTACCTTTCTGAAGATTCCACCAACAAAACAGATTCCTGTTAAGAATATTTATGGTCCTATTTAAGTGCTTTGAGTTATCTTTGACCTTTAAGATCTCAGTAATGAAGATAATAGCATTGGTAGTGACGGGTATAACATTTTTAACATGAACCAGTTTGGTTATTGGATCACAGACATCACATTTAAAACACAGGCAGTCTGTTTCTTGATTGTCTGACCTCCTCTTAACTGTGGGTTTGTCTGTCCAGAACCTGGATTTCTATCTATTAATGATACATACAGTACGGTTGTTAGATTTTTACAGAGCATGCTAAAAGAGCTTTGTATGTTTTTAGTAATAAATGCATGGCACACATGACACTCTCAACATGTACAATGGTGGCCAAAAGTATTGGGACAACATTTGCAATGTATTTGTGGCACACTGGCTTAGGGGTTAGCATTGTCGCCTTGCACCTACAGGGCCATGCCATGTAATATAGTTTTACTTGTGCACATACTGCAAAAGGTGACTTCACCACTGTGGTTTAGCCTATCTGGCTGAAGAGTTGTGCTAATTAATTTCCAAACTAGTGAAAAACTTGCTACAATGGTATTCAGCTTCTAAAAGGTCATCTCCTGCCCTAAACCTAATAGAAAACTGTTGGATAATGGTGAAGAAGGCAGTAGCAACCCCAAAAAACTGTTTACGGCACATGATCTTCAGGACGCAATCAAGCAAAGAGTAATTGACACCACAGACTTCTTTTGGCTCTATTCCCAACTGGATCCAGAAGGTTTTGATGAAAAAAAAGGCTTTATACTACATATTGATTGTTGCATAGCAACTTTACTGGATAAAAAAAAAGAATGAATTATTCTTTTTATCATGATTTTCATGAAAAAAATTAAGACAAGGTTTAATATTATTAGAATAAATTTATTAGATAATGTTTAGATTCTTTCTAGACTCTTATATAGAGACCTCAAGATACCGTATAAGGTAGCACATGGGTGCGAGACAGGAAACAGTTGTTGAAGTTTGTTAATTTAAATGCAAATTCACTAACCAGCATATTTTGGTGTGAAAGTTTGGTAGAAACTTGAAAACCGTGAGTAGGGGAAATGGGTAGTTAGACGATTTACTACTGCTTAGAAGTTTGCATGTTCAAACCCGAGCACAACCAAGCTGCCACTGTTGGGCCCCTGATCAAGGCCTGTAACCCTCAGATACATAATGAAGTAGGTCACTCTTTATAAGGGCGTCTGTCAAATACTGGAAACTCGCGAGAAACGTGAGAAACTCTATAAGGGCAGGAACCAAGTTTAGGATCGAGGTATGAATTAGTGGAAATGAACTTAAAAAAACTAAAAAATAAGGAATGGAGAAGAGCTCAGAGCAGAATGTGAACTGTACTAGATGCTCTGATGATATTACGTTATTATGTGGCTCTTTTTATTTTATTACCTGCTCCATTTCTCTAGCATTCCTAGCACTACATGGCTTTTCCACTTAATTTGCTTGACAGATTAGAGTCTACAGCAGTATTGTCAAAGTCATTTTAGACAAGGGGCCACATTCAACTTCAATGTTTAATTGACCAACGTCTAGGAGGCGGCACAGTGGCTTTGTGGCTTTTGTTAGCGCTGTCACCTCGCACCTCCAGGGTCCGAATTCAATTCCTGCGTCTGTGTCCTGGATGGATTTCCATGTTCTCCCTGGGCTGGGTGTTTTTACCTTTGGGTGTTCCATTTTCCTCCCACAGTCCGTAGGGATGCAGATTAGGTTAATTGGCGTTCCCAAATTGCTCGTAATGTTGAATGTTGTCCTACCACAGTTGTAAAAAATGAGAATAAATACAATGGTCATCATTGGCCTCCACGGTCCCAGAGGTTCCTAGATGGATGGATGGAATGTCAAGAAGGCTAAGCAAGAAAACAACAACCAAAAAAACAATGATACTTTGGCGTTTTTTTTTTCAACATACACGACAGCAATTCATTTATTCATCCCTGATGCTGCCAAACTCTAAATAGCTCTTTCAGAAAAAGAAAAATGGTCACCGCATAACCCTATTTGCTTGCTAATGAAGAATTACATAATGTATTATTAGCACATTTTGTCAAGCGAGGTTGACCCTTAGTTTATTGCTCTATTTCCCTCTTTTGTCAAATCTTTCAAATCAGTTACTGTCCACAAGAACATTTTTAATAAGAACAGGGATTCTCATTTCCTGGGCCGGATTAGAACATTTATCAGACTCGTGGGCCGTATGTTTGACACCCCTTGTCTACAGTTTACAGACAAATGTTTGCCCTGATTTATATTCAAATGCTGCTGTGACTACAAAACTGCCCATGCTACATACAGTATGTTCAGATCTTCAGATCTTCCATGCACTGCACAGTGTAAGTGTGTGTGCTCACACCATGGTTCTGAATAAGTAACGTTTCATTTCAACATATACTGTAGATGAAAATAAAATCCGCTGGTATGGAATTTTTCCAAAGAATAAGATTCTTAGAATATCCTCCAGGCCTGACTCCTTCGCAGAGCTTTCAATGTACAGTAGTTGAGAGTTATTTCTAATAGGCTATTATCAGGCCACACTGTCAGGACTCATCCGTCTTTATAGCATCTTGTTGCATCTACCTGCCACAATGCAGGGGGAAAAACCACTACAACTAGATAAGCCGTACAGAGGGGTGACATCAGGTTGGAGATTTATAGAGAATCAGATTGGTGAATGCAATTTATCACCCATGGCTATTCTCCAAATCGCTTTAGAGTCTCATTTTGAAGGTCATTCATGTGGATTGGACAAGAAATGTCCCTAATTGCCTGTCCAACTCACTGACTCAATCATTCCACATTGAGTTCAGGTGACATTACAGTAATCCTGAGTTTGAAGTTCTATTTGGAAAGAGAGCGTGAATATGCTATCTTTTCGTCCACAGATGTGCACTTTGCATAATGTTAATATACGTCTCTATATATTGTAACACACTATGACCTCTCATAAGCACAAAATTACTACTGTATAGCCCATACTTAGCCGAGTTATGTATTTATGTAAAAAAATGCTGGTGCAGCATTATTAACAACTACATTTTGGGCTGATGTTTCAAAATTTTAATATATTTGATGTAATGATGAAAATATGTAAATAATGCAGTAACCTTCAGTGACACTATACAGCATTGCAACCATTAGAACAACGCAAAAGAGCGTTTATGGGGCAGGGCCTCATTCACTGCGTCATTGCGGAGGATCAGGGTCCGTGCAGGAATCTGTTATGGACCCATCATGGATTTGGAAGGGTCCTGCCATGGAGCAGGCGGCTGTTTGAAAAGGCCTTTACTCTATCATCCGGGGAGCGCTGGCTCGAACCCCGGGTCATGCTGTTTTCCTCTCGCAGCCGGAGGTCTAGAGGGAGCTGATTGGCCGAGCCGTCTCAGGAGGGAGGGATGAGAGGTACGTGCGCTCCCACATTAATCACGGCTCTACAGCCAATCAGGGGCGTCTGTTAGCTCGCGCATGCGGAAGGAGCAGCTAGCGCTGTCCTCCAAGTGTGTTACTCCGCCCCTAACGGTGCATGAGCAAGCAGTTCGAAAAGATGCGGTCCGGAGGAAACACGGGATACACGAGGTCTTTGCCCTCGCTACTGAGTGGTAGTAGTAGCCTTAATGTGGGAGCCCCCTAGTGACGGGGAGGAATTGGCTATGACTAATATTGGGGAGAAAATTGGAAAAAACCCAAAAAAATATTTTTTTTAAAAAAGGCCTTTACTCTTTATGCATACTACTGTATAGGCAATGTTGCTGGAGGATATCTTTGTGTACATCACAGATATGGAAGTGCGCTCTGGAAGTACACATAATTGTCACACTGAAACATCCATATAGTGATTTTTTTCTGTTTTAATTTTGTTCAATGATCATGGCTTACAGCTCACGAAAATCCAAAAATCTCAAAATATTAGAATATTTAATTTTGAGTTTGAGCCAATTACTGTTCATATGGTATAAATACTGTGTATCTCTCTGTCAGGTTCATGCATGTGAAAAGGCTGCTGACTTGACAGTCATTTAGAAGACCATCATCAACACCCACCACAAGGAGGATAAGCCACAAAAGGTGCTGGAGGAAGAGTGGAGAGGCACAGCATCCAAGTTTCTAGAAGTCCTGTGTGAAGTTTCCACCATCAGTGATGATTTGGGATGTCATATCATATCATCTGCTGGTGTTGGTTCACTGTGTTATATTAAGTACAAAGTCAATAAAGTCATCTACCGGAAGATTTTAGAGTACTTAGTGCTTCCATCAGCTGGCAAGCTCCATGGAGATGGTCATTTCCTTTTCTAGCAGGATTTAACACCTGCCCACAGTGCCCAAACTACCACTAACTGGTTTGCAGAACATGATATTACTGGGCTTGATCCGCCTGCCAGTACACATGACCTGAACCCCATAGAGAATCTATGAGCTATTGTAAAGAGGAAGATGAAAAACACCCGACTCAAAAATACAGAAGAACTGCTATCAAAGCAACCTGGTCTCCAGTAAAACCTCAGCAGTGCCACAAGGTGATCGTCTCCATGTCGCCTCATTTCATGCAGTAATTCCAACTACTCCATACTCCATAAATAAACATACTTTTTTTCGGAAGATGGACATTTGTGCATTCTTTTTTTCATTTGTTATTTATTTAGTACTGGATTTTTTATTTTCACGAGCTATAAGTCATAATCATCGACATTATTACAACAAAGGTTTTAATTATTATATTTCACTCATGTATTGATTCTTAAGAGTGCGAGTTTCACTTTTTAAAATTGAATTAAGGGTGGGGGAAATGAGCATGTGAGTGTGTGTGTGTATGTATGCTATGCAATAGATTGGCACCCCATCCAGGGTGTACCCAACCTCATGCCCCTGAGTCTCCTGGGATAGCCCCAAACCCTGAATACAGGATAAAGCAGTATATAAATGATGAGTAAGTGAGTGAAAAGAGCTTTTATACCAAGTGTCTTTATACGGAATAAAATGCACAAAACTGCCTTTCCCACGGGATATAATGAAATCTTTACCAAGCCATTTGGGAACAGATGTCCTTGTTGTCCATGTTGCTGCTTGTCATTTTATAGAAGCATAATCTTCCTAGACTCTCGCACATACAGTCCATAAAAATTATTGACAAAGTCGATGCAGACAGAATTAAATTCCCAGATCTGTTCTGATAATAAATACATTCCCTCAAGCTTCCCATGTAAAACAAATTCAGTCTAAATATGGCTTAAGTTTTCATGAACAGAGATCACTAACCACTATCTAATGGAGACATCGACTCGCAACTACCTCAACCTAAAGACAGATTTGAGCTTCTCAGCCTGAAAGCAACTAATCGATGTTGGTTTTTATCAATATTCAGTGTCCTTTATGGATAAAAAAGTCATGGCTTCCAGTTTCTGATGGACACGCTATTGGAAAAACAAGATTTAAAACATCCAAATGCTGCACACTGAAAAGGTCAGGCATTTATAATACTCCGGCCAGAGTTAATTAGGTATTGATTTTGGGTCTTTGGGATTTTTACTCAACTACAATCATCCAGTGCCTCATTAAAACTTGATTAATATCATATAGTAAGCTGGGAAAGAAACCGCTTATCATTAGCTCCAAGTAGGATGAATCACATGGGTCCAGAGAGTGTAAGAAGCTGTTTACCCTCACAGAGAGAGGGGAGAGGAATGATGTTTTACTTTAAAATTTTCTTACTATTATAAAAAGCCAATGAGCAAAAACAAATGAATGGATTATAACTACAGTATATAGATTTAAAATGATAAGGGTTCCAAGTATAAAATTAGTTTTATACTACTTTTTGTGCCCTTTTTGTATTTAATATATATATAAGTTATTTAAAAGTCCAGTATATTTAAAACTATAAGTTTTAACTGAGGTCATTCTGCATGAGCCCAGTGTATGGATCTTAATTAAAACAGTTTTATTTTTTTTTTTCTTCTTAATTTGACAATTATTTATTCAGGACCTCCTATAAGAAATTTTACCATGGTGTAGTTCGATCATACGTTTTACGATTAGGTGTCTAATATGGTACTGCATGTACTGTACCATATCAGTAGTATGTACTGTACCGTATTAGAAACCTGCTGGACCTTGGTATCCACTGTGGTACTGTAGCTTTTATCATTTACTACCAATGAAGTGGCACAGTATATACCATGATACTCACTAAAGTATGGTGGTACACATGTCCATGGTACATGTCTTGCACAAAACATGCATTAGACTTGGCGTCTAGGGTGGCATGGTGGCATAGTGGCTAGCACTGTTACCTTGCACCTCCAGGGTCAGGGTTTGATTTGAGTTTCTGTGCATGAAGTTTGCATATTCTCCTTTTTCTTGGTGGGTTTCTTAAATTGGATGACAATCAGGCGTCAAGCTTGTACCCGACCGATAGATGGATATATCTCCAGAATGTGGAGTATCCATCGCCTGACGTGCTGGATGGCATGTGGAAGGACCAAAATTACAACAACAACAACAAAAAAGTTGGTATCTAGTTAGAGAAGTGCCGGCTGGTGGATGGCTTAATTGGGTAGAAAATGCCACGAAACTGTTCTAATGTTTATAAGATAGAGACTTGCAATATTGTGGTCATTATAAGATTTACCCTTGATATGCAATACTGGTGGATTTTGGAGCAACTATGAAAGCCAGGCTCTGTGGTGTTTTGGGTATTCAATGCCTCAAGCATTCACTGCTTAAAAAACAATATTATGCCAGCAATCTAACCAAGCAAACAGCATGTGCTGCTTTTTTTTTCCTCTTTTCTCCTCTTTAGGCGAACATCTGGAGGCTACATCTCCAGAGATCCTTAATCAGATCCAGACTTTGACTGACAGCAGAGACCTGAGCTGTCATCAAGTGGGCTGGTGTGCATCGTTTTACTCGGCGGTGATATTTGGTCTCCTGCGGCATTGTGTTTTGCCCAGACAATAGCAGTATAGTCGCAGGAGCTTTGAGGAATGCTATTTGCATTCATGACTGACAGGAGAAAGTGAAGCAAAAGAAGATCACAAAGATTATGGATTTGTTACCGTATAATAGTGCTTAAGGGGGGAGAAAAACAACAGCCTTAATAATAACTCAGAGGCATGCAGTTGGACTTTCTGCATACACAGTTTCATTATGGGAACATGGGACTCCTGTGGATGTTCTTGTGCAATAGAGCTGCAGCGCTGCCTTAATAACTCATTTCACACAGCTCCCAGAATGACCTGCTTTCAGGCACATCAGCAATATGTGTGTTTTCCTCATCTGAGACAAGTATCACTCACTTACTCATCATCTATACCGCATTATCCTGGATGCAGGGTCGTGGAGGGCCTGGAGTCTATTCCAGGAGACTTAGGGCAGGCACACACACACACACACACACACACACACACACTGTGGGCAATTTGGGAATGCCAATTAGCCTAACCTGCATGTCTTTGGAATGTGAGAGGAAACTAGAGCACCTGGAGAAAACACACCAAGCATGGCTAGAACTCTTAAATAAAGATCCTGAGGAGGGAATCAAACCCGGACCCTGGAGGTGCAAGGCGATAATGCTAACCACTAAGCCACTGTACCACCCGAGATGATTATGCTTGGCATATTTAAGAACAATGCGGAGTCATTCACAATCTGATGAATGAGCTGATAGAGCTGATGTTTTGTCGAGACACAAAACACACACACGCACAAAAATGTGTGAAAAATGTGCATTAAAGCAAATCAAAACAATTTCAAAATCTTAGCATACCCATCAAAACAAGGACCATTGGCATAATAGCCCTGTGGTTCTCTCTGTGCTTGGCGGGTTTCCTCTGCATACTCTGTTTTCCTCCCACAGTCTAAAGACATACTGATTAGGCTAATCGGCGTTCCCAAACTGCACATAGTGTGTGAGTGTGTGCGTGGGCATGTGTGCCCTGTGATGGATTGGAACCCTGTCCAGGGTGTATCCCATCTCAAGCCCTGAGTTTTTTTGGAATAGACTCCAGGCATCCCTCAACCCTGTACAGGATCAGAAAACATACTGTATAGAGAATGACTGACATGAAGTTCAAGTTCAAGTAGGTTTTTATTATCATTTTAACCATATAGAGTTTAAAACACAGTGAAACGAAATAACGTTCCTCCAGGACCGAGGTGCTACTGTACATACAACAGAAATGACCAAAACTAACTAAGAAGCCTACGGTAATTATCTGACTAGCTGAGACAAGACAAATTGACAAGGCAACATAAGTTTATGACATAAATGCTAACTTGGAAACTAAATTGGCTGGCTAGCTGAGAGGAGACAAATTGACATTTAAGTAGCAGCAAAGATAAAAATAGTTTGTGCAAATTAAGAAGTAATGAATATTGTGCAAAGAGCATTTCCAGGTTGGTGTGTATGTACATACAATAGTGCAATACCAAGTTTGAAAGTGTTGATCAGTGTGTTTGCACGTGTGTTGATTTATCACTCCAGTCTTATGTTTTCTGAGCGAAAAATAATGCTAATGTCAATGTTTGTGTGTGTGTGTGTGTGTGTGTGTGTGTGTGTTTTATCAGTCCAATTAACACACCAGAATGGATGATAATTAAATAGATTTCAAATGATGAGGGTTATAAGTATAAAATTAGTTTAACTGTACAGAACATTTACTTTAATTTTTTTTTTTAAGTTTCATATTTAAAAATCAAGTAGATTTAAAACTACAATATAAAACCTGAGGTGATTTAAGCTTGAGCCTGGTGTGTCTAAGCCAAGACTTTTATTATTTATTTATTTATTTATTTATTTATTACCTGATTAAATGATATATTTAGGGCTTTTAATATTTAAAACTTAAATCTGCTTCTGATTCACAAGATGCTGCTTGCGGTCATGTAGAGTACTCCATCTGCTTTTACAAAACCACTTTATTTTTTCTTAAAATAAAAAAATCCTTACATTTTAATTCTTCCTGCAACAGCAAGTGGCATGTGGCCCAAACTACCTTTACTTTGATCTTTGGTTTTTTAATTTACACAATTTTTTGATTCATATAAAACATTTTAAGTTTTAGCAAAAACAAAAAATTTTAAGAAATGAGTATTAAAGGCAGCAGGCTCATCTTACACGCTGGTGCAGGCAGCATTTATATACCTGTTGCTGAACCTCGGTGGTGTCTAAATTCGAAAATATATAAATAAATAAATGAATAAATAAACAAGCAGATAAATAAGTTATTAAAATAAAAGCAGTAAAAGTTGGTATAAGTTAATCTCTTCAACTGTTCTCTGGAGCGCCTTTATTTATTTTTTTTTTATGAACTTTTTAAAAGAGAATCTTCTATGCAAAAATGGGCTATACTGAAAAAAAAAAAGAAGGCTGGTTTCAGGAGCTAATGAATGTTGGAAAATATAATGAAAGTTTTAATGGTGCTCTGCAGGCTGGTACAAGCAGCGTCCCTCTAGTACTTGTTGTTTAAGTGCTATTAAATATTGAAGGATTCAAATTTTTGGTAAAATCAGAAAGTGTAGTGCAGTAAGAGCAGATCTCCATGCTGGTGTAAGCGCCAATACTCAAGCACTTGTGGTGTAGGAACTAATGTTGGAATATTAAAAGTTTTGGCTGAATTAATTAGCTCATTCAAAGCATTATGTAAAGGAAAAACAAAGGCTGTAGTTTTGAAATAAGGTAGAGCTTAACTAGTTAATTAGTTAACTAGCTTAACATAGTACTTTACTACTTATAGTTTAAAAGTTAAAAATTGTACAGCTAGAATCTATTTACTTGAATTGAGTAATGGGTAAAAACCAATTTAATAGGAAAAACTGGTAGAAAAATTATTCAAACATATATCATTTTATTTTGTTTTTTATTTACAAATATTAAATTAATAAAATAAAAAATAAATAGATTAAAGATAATAAAAAAATGGACAATGACGGACCAATATAGGACCTTTTAAAGACCTATTGAAATCTTTATTCTTTCTTGCAAATTAGTCATCTAATGTAACCTTTCATCTCGCCTTAACTTTTTGTTACATAACACCTTTCCTTACTATGGATTGTGCCATAATAAACAATAAGCCATAGTATTGAGCGGTGAACGTAACAAAATTGATCACCAATATCAGTAAACTGGTGACATGGGAACCCTGGGCTTAGCCATGCCATGTTTGGTCTGATCCACAGAAAAGCCAGTGCAGCACAAATCGCTGAAAATAAAATAAGCACTGTCCATGAAAGAAAGGCACCGGAACACCCAGTGCATCACAGCCTGCTGCACAAGGGGGGGTGGGGGGTCCACCAGACAAAGATCCCAAGCCCACCGACCCAGCCTCCCAAACTCAATCCAGTTAAGCACCCATGAAATGCAGACGAACAAGTCTGATCCGCTAAGACCCTAAATGACCAGAGCTACATTGGTGTCACAAGGGGAACCCAAAATCTAGTAATTTCAATGTTTTTAATGTTATGGCTATTGGTATGGTATATGTTATATTCTTGATTACTTTAGTGCAACCAGTGATTAATGTTTTCTTTTTCACTTGGCAGATTTCTGTCTCTGACATTTTCTTTTTAGACAAGTGGTTTGTAAAAGGACCATCTTACCCACTTTGCGCATTACACCTCTTCAAGGTTTGCAGCTCTGTTAATATTCTCTGATTTTGTGTACCCCTTCATACTGTAAGTGCCTGGATGTCTTTCATATCCTTCGAGAAGCATCTGGATTTTCTCATCTGTAATATTCATCCTTCTGTAGCACACTCACTTGATCAACCATGCGCACCTTCCAGGAATCTGTTCATGTTTTGCAAATTTGCAGAAATTACAAAAAAACAACAGGCTTTAGAAAAATACAAAAGCATCGAGGCCCAAAGCGTTATCTTTTTATTTGGAACGACCTCTGCAGGATCTGTATGTGATGATTAGGTCTGGTCATGCACTGCTTCTCAGTTAGATAACATCCATGCTGTTGTCCTTTGAGCTAATCAACGACCCGTCTCTTGCTTTGTTCTGCATGTTGATTTACTAACAATTGCAGTTTAAACTTCATTACATGCAGTTTGACTTACTTTAGGCTGCTTCATTTCTTTTGTAATGAATATGTACTTAAGTTTAAATTTTACTTAATACTTTTGACTTTTCTTGCTGCTTTTTTAATCAAAGCCGGCTTTTGGAATTATTATTATTATTATTATTATTATTATTATTATTATGAAAGCAAACATTTTAGAGATCATCAATAAAGCTGTCTTTGGTTGACCTTTTGATAATCATGAATGCCTCTGTGTTTACTTTGCTAGAAATTGATAAATTATATTTATCTTCTCAAAACAGCAAACTGTACAGTCAATGTTATGGATTAAGTTAATACAGGTATGTCTCCATGTTGATTGATCCATAGCAATGACTTGCATATAGTACAGTACCAGTAAAAAGTTTTAATTATGTTTTTGTTTGTTTGTTTGTTTAGTGATGACATTTCTACATTCATAAGCAAGACTTGATTTTTTTAAAACTATAAAATAACGTATGGAATTCGGGAATAAAGTAACAACAACACCAACAGTCGGTTGTTATTTTAAGACATGAAGGTTGGCCGTTCTGGAACAGTTCTTGTAAGAACAGTATTGTCAAGTGCATTTGCAAAACCCATCAAGCACCATGATTAAAGGGGAAAAAAGCTGTCCTGGCCTTTTATGAAAAAAGGAAATGCCTCTAAAACTAATACCTGGGTGTGTGGTGGCAACAAGTGCAATCAAGCGTTTGCAATAATTGGCAATTAAAAAGTCTTTCATATCGCTGTGGAGGAATTTTGGTCCACCCTTCTTTGCAGAATTTTTCAATTCAGCCACATTAGAGAGTTTTTCGGCCTGTTTTAAGGTCATTGGAAGTATGAGAAGGGGCGAACAAACTTCCCAGCACTGTAAGTAGCAGACACAGATTATTGAATATTTTGGACGCCTTCAGCATTGTTTCCAGTGCAGGAAGAAATGTGTAAATGTGAATGGTGTATCCAAACTTTTGACTGCTAGTGTATAGTACAGGTGTTGTCTTGAGCAGCCATGTCGATTTGACCTCACACACTGAACTTTGGGTTTAGAACATCTTCCTGAGAAGGAATTTCAAACTGAGGTGAAGTTCCGGTTGGAAATTTTGAATTGCTGGTTTTAGTTTCCCACATTGCTTAATTCTTTTTGTGTAAAATATGTAAATTATCATCAAACACCTGCTTTTTGTAAGCTGCCAGTGATTCAGACCCCCTCTGCCCTCTGGACCAGTCTGACTCATCTCATGGTTAGAGATCTCATCCCATGGAGGCCCCCGTGTGGTCTGCTTGGCATGCATGTGGTGACTGTGGACCGTTACAGTTCATTTAAAAGGTTTTGGAAAAAGTTGCACTCGCACAGCTAACTTCATACCTAGATGCTTTTAATAGTTGAAATCGATTTCAATCTGGTTTTAGAGCAGTGCACAGCACTGAGTCAGCATTGCTGAAGGTTACAAATAACATTTTGTCTGCTTTCTGATACTTTTAGATTTAGGTGCTGCATTTGATACTATTGATTATAATATTCTTCTGAAACGACTTGAGTTTGTTGTTGGGGTTCAGGGCCTAGTTTTAGACTGGTTTCTCTCATACTTAAAGGGGAGGATATTTTTTGGTTATTTAGTTCACCCCTTTTGCCCATCCATTGTGGTGTTCCTCAGAGAAACATTCATGGCCCTCTCTTGTTTTCCCTTTACATGCTCTCTTTGGGCTCAATACTTCAGAAACATAATATTAATTATCATTGTTACATTGATGGCGGCACGGTGGTGTTGTTGTTAGCACTGTCGCCTTGCACCTCCAGGGACTGGGTTCAAATCCCGACTAGGCTCGAATCCCGTCTCTGTGTGCATGGAGTTTGCATGTTCTCCCCATGTTTGGTGACGTGTAGGTTAGGCTAATTTGTGTTCCCAAATTGTCCATAGTGTGTGAATGAGTGTGTGTATGTGTGTTTGCCCTGCGATGGATTGGCACCCTGTCCAGGGTGTACCCTGCCTTGTGCCCTAAGCCTCCTGGGATAGCCTCCAGGGGCCTCATGTATCAACGCTGCGTACGCACAAAAACTTTGCTTACGCCAGTTTTCACGCTCACGGTCGGATTTACTAACAGTGAAATTAACGTGAAAATTGGCGTTCTTCCACGCCAACTTCATGTCTGGCGTACGTGTATTTCTTGTGTGTGTTTGTTTTATTTCCGTTGGCGACTCCTAGAGGCAATTATGCAAAACATTGCTATTAATTTATAATTGATAAAATGGGTTAATTGACACAATATTTTTCTACCAATTATGTGATTTAGAACATATAAAAAGCATTTGCAAATGTATACAACCCTTAGTCTATGGCAATGGCAGTGTTGGCCTTATTAGCGGACATTGTCAATGGTCGAAGGGAACACGTTTTTAGGGATCACAGTGATTTTCTGGCCCACGATGATGACTAGCTTATTAGCCGTTTCAGATTTCCAAGAGTTATCCTCTTGGAGCTCTGTGCTGAGTTGGGTCCAAATTTGGAAAGAGAGACAGCGAGGAGCAACGCATTACCCGTTCCCTTACAGGTGCTGACAACGCCTGGTTTCCTGGCAACTGGTTCTTTCCAAAGGGAACTGGCAGACCGCTCGGGGTTAAGCCAGTCGTCTTTGAGCCGTGCAATGCCAGCTGTATGGGACGGGATCATCCGCATGTCTAGCAGGTAGCCTATATAAGGTTTCCATACCATGCAGTTGACCAGCCAAACATTAAAGCGCAATTTGCAGCGATTGCCGGTTTTCCTAATGTAATCGGAGCGATCGACTGCACGCACACTGCTATAAAGGCGCCATCTGAAGACGAATTTGCATACATAAATCTGAAACATTTCCAATTAATAAATGTGCAAATAATATGTGATGCTCAAATGCGCCTAACAAATATTGTGGCAAGGTGGCCTGGGACAACCCATGATTCATTCATCCTCACAAACAGCATGGTTGGGATGAGGCTCCAGGGTGGCAGGGTGCGCGATGGGTGGCTTCTTGGTGAGTGATGTATTCCAGCAAAAAAGGGAGGGGTTTGACGCAGATTTTTTTACTGCGTACGCACATTTACAGCTTTGTCCGTATGCAATGTTCTAGTATAAATTCAACGCAAGTCTTTGTACATGAGGCCCCAGGTCCCTGCGACCCTGAATACAGGATAAAGCGGTGTAGATGATGAGTAAGGGTGAGCGTTACACTGATAACCTTCAATCAAACCAGGAAACGATTTTTCACTAAATCAGTTCTTTTTATGTCTTAATGAAGTTGAGACCTATGTACTGTAGATAATAAACTCTCTGCAACTGAATGAAAATAAAAACTGAAGTGATTCTACTGGGTCCTTCTGCTACTAATAATTCCATCAAAACACAGTTTGTTTTTTAAAGCAATAACCTACACAATCATGCAAAAAAAATCCTAGAGTCCCTTAAGAAAAAACTTAAATGATGATTTTTTTTTTTCCCATCAGTGGCACGTTCTTTCTAGTGAAGACCTTGAAATTGTAATTCATGCACTAATTTTCTTCTCGATAAGTATCTCGCTGTACATTGGCTGACCTAAATCTACACTGTCTCGGTTACAGACAGTTCAAAATGCAGCAGATTCTAAATTCTAAACAGGAACTATAAAAAGCGATCATATCTCCCCAGTCCTTGCCTCATTGCACTGGCTCCCCACACAAGTTAGAGTCGATTTTAAGATTCTTTTTGTATACAAGGCATTGCATAATTCTGCCCCCGAGTATATTTGTGATCTCATTAGGCCATATACAGCCTCTAGGCCATTAAGGTTTAGTAGTCAGTTACTTTTATCTGTCCCCCATTGACAATGTAAACAAAACGTGATCGAGTTTTCTCCGTAGCTGCGGAAAAGTTGACCTTTAAACATTAGAGCTTCTCCATCATCGGATGCTTTTAAATCTAGCTAAAGTTTTTTCTCTCTAGCATTTGACTGATGCTGTGTCTGTACTTTAAATGGCTGAATTTGTGTTTTATGTATTCACATTTTTATTATTTTTGTAAGTTGTTTTGTTTTCGTCTTTTATTGTAAAATACTTTCGATCAACCACGGTTTTGTTAAAATTGTCCATGAAGATGGACTTGGACTTAGACTTAAACTTAAACACTTCTTTTGTTTTAATGAACTTCCAGCCCCCTAACACACAGTATGAGTGCAGATCAATCCCTGCTATCCGTTATCACCCAGATGAGGATGGGTTCACTATTCAGTCGGGTTCCTCTCAAGGTTTCTTCCTATTGCCATCTAAGGGAGGTTTTTAATATCGCCACCGTGGCACTCGGCTTGCTCATCAGGGACAATATGAACATTTTGATTCATGCACATTTTCCCACACAATTCCGTCATTTTCTTTTAATTCTGTAAAGCTGCTTCATGACAATGACCGTTATAAAAAAGTGCTATATTAATAAAATTGAATTTAAATTGAATACATTAACTTGAGATAATTAATTTCATTTTAATGACTTTTCATATAAATGATTAAATATTCTTTCACCTGGCTACTTTTCCCACGTCAGTCCCCAGCCTTGTTACTTGTTAAAGTTTGTAAATGGATCATAATTACTGGAACTTATTCCAACCCTGATCTTTATTCAAAGTTTTTTTTTATTTTTTTTTATCTTGATTCTATCTCAAACATTCTCTGGATCTCTTAAAAATCATAAACGTGTGTCGCTTTTTATTCATTCCACATTGAGGTCAGTTTTAATGTACGCTCATTTCCCTGCCTTCTTACTTTACCGCCGTGAAGCACTAGGATTTATCACCAGGATAATTAACTAAACTTCTGCTATAAACCAGGGCTGTAATAAAAACCTAATGATCACTATTAAAGGCTTTTCATGCTTTCTGGTATCTGTAATTCTGTTATTCTTTTGGTCGGCGCATCGATCTACTATGTGGTACAAGTGAGGCAGAATTTCATTTACTCCGCACTGCTAATCATGGAGGGCCTTGTTAATTTGGTTGACTAGGCAGGATGATGATGATGATGATGAGGAGGAGGAGGAGCAGGAGCAGGAGAGGAAGAAGGATTCATCTGTCTAGGATGTAGGCTAGCAAATCCAAAGCAAGCAATGTTTCATTAAAAGAGAATTAAAGTAGAATGTCTACAATAGTTTGGAAAATTTTAAACAAAAAATGTCAAGAGGGGAAGCCACAGATAAAGGTCAATATCTCTAACAAGTCCGCAAAAATGTTAAAGGCTGAAGATCATTTAGAGGAATTTTCAAAAATGCAAATACAGAACTTGTATATGAAAAAAAGTCCTGCATGGATCTTGATTTTAAAGTTGCCTGCATTAGATTTATTCACAATAAGTCTTTCTTATATGTAACTCTGCCATCTCAGTGCTCCAGGTCCTGGGTGCAGGGGTGTTATGTCCCAAATAATGAAAACAGGCCAGTTCAAAACACCCCTTGAATACCACACTGTAGCATAATGATGAATTAAATTAGTAATAATTATATAACATAATCAAGTGATTAGCTTCCTCAATTCAGGGAAATTGCCTAACAAAGAATAACTACAACCACTTTTTTTTCCTTCCATTCTACATAAAAACCATAGACTTTTTGTAAATATTTAAATAAAATACATACTAATAATAGATACATATTTATAATTTATTTAAAATAATAATAAATAAATAATACATATCTTATGTAATTACATAATACACTTGGAGTGTTCAAGCCAAACTGGGACTTTTTATTGAGAGTAAAACTCCCTTTATTTCTCTATATAATCCCCTGCTTTTATAATGCACTTATCCAAGTGTTTCACTAGAACTTGGATACCATCAAATGTAAGGGGTTTTCTCGTCTGAAACGCTGGCCTCCCAGGAACTCCTTTAATGCCGAAAACATTTGGAAAACAGCTTGGAACGAGGTCAGTACTGTACAGGTGACGTGGCAATGACGTGGCTCCCAGATGAGTTCCTGTAATGTGCACGTGGTGTCGGTGAATGATTGTGTGTACACTTCCCACGGACAGATGTGTCTATTTATTAAATTGGAGTCGAGGTATCTGTTGATTTTCAAGGATGAGGTGTTCTATGTACTTGCTGAATGTTTCACTGGAACGACTGCAGTGGTCTCCGAGTCAGCTCAGCCAGGATCGTCATTCATAATCTATATATAATAGGATTATTATAATTGACCTGATGATAATAATGTGAAATAAAATTAGTAATACATACATTATTGATATGTGGTGAGATGAGTTACATTTTTATCATGGTCTTAAAACAAAGAGAAATCAATCAGCCTTTATGTTACAGGTTTTGATATGCAAATGATAATAGTTTGATTATCATAAATTACTGAGTACTTGAAAAATGATGAAATATCTGTGCTTGACTCCTTTCACAAAAACAGACAACGTAAATCTAATCATAATCCACAAAGCGTTTGCTAAGCCATAAGGCTTAACACCAGGTGGACATCATATTTCACTAAATTTCCAGTATAACTTAATCATTCTTTGAGCTGTAGTGAAAACAGATGATTAACATGACTCCAGCCTTCTTATTTACTCATTTGTTATTATTTTTTATTTATACACTCACTCTCATTCACCGCAGAAGAGCATTTTTCAAGAAAACTGTAGACTTGTCGGGGGGGTCTAATGTCGCTATAATAAACATATTTATCTAAAAACATATGCAAATTCAAGCGACAGAAACAGCGGTGGTGGCAGGGGGAGAGAAGAGAACAGCATGTTTTTGCTCTCGGCTATCTTCTGTAGTGTGTATTAAAAGGCTGGGATGAACAATATCCTGAGGCTAAAGCTTTTTATTCTGATCTCCTACATGAGTTTGAGGTGGAAAGTAAATCTAACAGCCCGCAGGAAGTCAGTGTAATGAGCAAATGCATGCATTTCACCCACCTTAATTACAGCAAGGCTGACTATTAGCCTGCATAAACTCACATTAATTACAGGCCTTGCTGCCATTCACGGTGCAGACACACGGGGTGTCTTGTTGGCACTTTTTTTTTTTCTGTAAGTACCATGGCTAGAAAGTAACTTGCACAGATGTAACGCATGATGTTGAAATTAGCTGCATCCCTCCGCTCCTCCTCCACCCCTTCCTCTGGCTCCTTCAGCCCATTTCCACAACTTTCACAGTTAATATACATCACATTCTTCTTCTCTTCGCCGTGCTCTCTCGGTCACACCTTTCAATTCGGTGTACGTTCACACCGTACAGAACACCGCTGTTTGTAGAGATGTTCGTCTCTGCGAGAGACTCTGGGCAACTTGCTCTTTTTCACACCTTAAAAGCGGCAGTGGTCCAATCGCATGGCTAAAAACAGGTTCGACTAACAGGGGTGAAATATGAAAGGATGAAACATTCTGATGTGAAACGAGCACCAGTTCTCCAGTTGAGCAGGTTGTATGAAAAAAAAGGCATATATGTGAAAAGCACATGGAGTCACACCCAGACCCCAGACCATCTAAACCATTTGCAATGGTGCAATAGTGGCACGGAGGGCTGGGGCGCTATAGGTTCAACCCTTAGCTGCACCGGGTCGCTATTGTTGGGCCTCTTAATCAAGGCCCTTGGCTCTGTCTGCTTCAGGGGTGCTGTATGGTGGCTGACACTGACCTCTGACCCCAGTTATCCTGGGATAAGTGAAGCAGGAGTTTCCCTGTGCATTGATGTCCACAGGTATGTGTGACAAATAAAGGGTTAACAATATATACAGTACAGCTTCTTGAACTTTTCAAGCAGGAATTATCACCTATATGCAAATAATTTGTCATTTTTATTCTACTCTCATTACCATTGTATGATTTGGTTGATGACCACCCAGCACGGGGGTGTAGTGTTTTGCACCTTTGGGTTCGATTCTCAGCCAGGTTCGATTTCCGTCTCTGTGTGAATGAGGTTTGCACTTTATTCCCGTGCTTGGCGGGTTTCCTCCGGGTACTCCGGTTTCCTCCCACATGCAGATTAGGCTAATTTGCATTCCCAAATTGCCCGTAGTGTGTATGTGTGTGTGTCCTGCGATGGACTGGTATGCTACCCTGCCCTAAGTCTCCTGGCATAGTGGACTTTCACTCCCTACATTTTAAAAAAGAGACTCTTTACTTTTCAGATAATGATGTACTCTGTCTCTCGCACCATAGCATAACCTGAGCTCCACTTAACATGGATAAGACAGGAACAAAAAATTTCACCAATCCTAGTTTATAGAATGACTAGCAGGTCATCTTAAAAACGCAGATTGGTTAGAGACCAAAGGGACTGAAGGTTACCTGGGCAATGGATCCCATTTATTCAGCCTATGGGCTCCATTTATAGGTGGTGCACTTATTAAGGAAAGACCTAGTGAAAAGTGATCTAGATAACTAACTAACCTCTTAACTGTTTGTAATCACACAGAAGTGCATTGATTTTAAACATACACTAAATTTACGCTGTCACTCACACCATAGTGTGACGATGAACTACTGCATGTGGGGAAAAAAATATAAACCAAACGACTCCATCAGTCCAAGTGTACAGAAATGACTGGCAATGCCAGGTTGGTTAGAGCACCAAAATGATTGGCGGTTAGCTAGCCCACCTACCTTTTAAGGCATGGGTACGACTCTAATCTAACATAAGATTAGAAGTGATCTAGCTAACAGTGGAGTTGTGAACTCATGCGTTTTGTATTTCACATTTTAAAATACTTCAAAAAGTCTCTAATTATATGTTTTGACCAACTGCGATTGCATTTAAAATACTGTTCATCAGTAACTCAGTCGGATGGATATCCAGAAAAATTCGTTTCTTTGTGGAGTACTTGTACTTTTACTTGAGTATTGAGTTTGTGTACTTCTACTGCCTCTGGTTAATGCCCTGATTTGCCCCACAACCATGATTTATTGATCGTCTTGGTTTCGAGTGTGAAAGCAAGGCCGGGTCTGAGAACCTTTCTCTGTGACAATAATGACTGCTACATTTACTGCAACCACTTGTCACCTTACAGCATATAGGGAAAGAAACTGCATGTTTGGGTTAACATCACAGCCGATCAAAACTCACTTGTCTGGCAGACTGTGTAATTTCTCACAAGCTCTACAGTGCATGAGTGCGAAATGTTTTTTGTAAAAACTAAAGAACGGTGAATAAAAAAATTTGCAGGCCTCACTTGCCTCAGTTAAGCTCAGAGTTCATAATTCACAATAACAATAAGAAAGAGACTGGGCAAAAACAACATCCATGGGAGAGTTCCAAGGCAAAAGCCACTGCTGACCAAAAAGAACACAAAGGCTCATCTTGCATTGTTGGTCTTTTTTGCACAAACAAGCTTGGCACGGGTTTTTGCTTCTTGACACAACCCTGACATTTTATCTGGGCTTGGGACCGGCACTGCATCCAGTGGCTGGGGTTTGGGCACTGGATGGGAATCGAACCTGGGCCTTATAAAGGCTTATCTTGCATTTGCCTAAAAACATCTTGATTATTCCCAAGACTTGTGAGCAAATAGTCTACTAACACAGTGTTTCATAAAAAGAACATCATACCGACAGTCAAACACGGTGGTGGTAGTACTGTATGATGGTCTGAGGCTGAGGACCTGGACAGAACCATGAATTCTGCATTCTACCAGAAAATTCTGAAGGATAATGTCCGGCCAACAGTTCATGACCTCAAGCTCATGCGCAATTGGGTTATGCAGCAGGACAATGAACCAAAACGCACCAGCAAGTCCATCTCTAAATGGCTAAAAAAAAAAAGGCTTTGGAGTGACCTAGTCAAAGCCCGGACTTAAATCTGATTGAGATCCTTAAACAGGCCTTTCATGCTCGAAAACACTCGAATGTGACTGAATTAAAACAATTCTCCAAAGAAAAGTGGGCCAAAATTCCTCCAGAGAGAGACTCATGCCAGTTATCCCAAACGCTGGATTGCAGTATTTGTCGCCAAGGGTAGCACAACCAGTTATTAGGTTAAGGGGGCAATTACTTTTTTACATATAGCCAGGCAGGTTTGGGCAGCTTTTTTTTCCCTTAAAATTGCAATCATTATTTAAAGCTGCATTTTGTTAGAATTTGTTTGATGATCTCAATCAATTAAATGTTCCGAAATACTTTTTCACGACACTGTAAATGAGAACTTTATGAAGATTAACATTTATTAAACTCAAATATATTATAACTAAAATATATTATAATATCCACTGATATGTAACTCAGTGTGGAAATTGCAGATAAAATCTAAAATAGAATGCAGCTTTTGATTCTGTCACACCGTGATTGATGGTAAAGAGCTTCTGGTAGGCAAAAAAAAAATCCTTGTTTCTCACGGCTGGGGGCAGCTTCTTGACAAAGGAGGCAATAGAGCAGTGTTTGGTGGAGTTCTGACAAATAACCAGGTATTGTGAACTTTTCTTTGACTCAGGTGACATTTCTCCGGTTTAAAAAGAGAAAAAGAATGGGGAACAACAGGGAGTTTCGCACTCGCCTTCCCTTAGGTTGGCAGATCTGAGAAGAGAACAGTGGGTACAAACAACAACAAAAAAACGAGATAAAATGTCAATATCAAAGTAAACAAATACAGCCAGGAGGGATAACAAGGACAAGTTTAATAGACATATTATAAGGACGGAATAAAGCACTTCAGGACATTCTGTTATAGGGAAATATTTAACAGCGGGGTATGAGATGGGACATACTGTACTGTAGCAGAGTTACTGTTCGGGGATAACAACAAAGTGGATCATTTTTCTCTAGAAGGGACATCTTATGTGAAATTCACTGGCATGTAGGAAAAAATTCTGTCTTTTTGTATTTGCCAAGCCAACTAGATTTTACCCCTAATCTGACATCATATATGATAAGATAAGATACCCCTGCTCAGCTCTGATATTGCCGGGGTGGGTGTGGCTCAGCTGTAGCTCATTTACATAGACACTAAAATGGCATGTTTAGGAGAGGAGTGAAATAGAGGGAAAGGGTTACTGGGGAACTTTAAAATCTGGGTTAACTGGTAAAGACAGTAAAATATGGAGCCTTTAATATTCACTTACTCATCGTCTATACCACTTTATCCTGTATACAGGGTTTTTGGGGGGGCTGAAGCCTATCCCAGGAAACTTTGGGCATGGGGCGGGGGTACACCCTGGGGATCAATCAATCGCATGGCGCATACACACACTTAAACTCTACGGGTAATTTGGAAAGGCCATTTCTCCTAATCTGCATGTTTTTGAACTGTGGGAGAAAACCGGAATACCTGGAGGAAACCCCCCACGAAGGGGGGGGGGGTGCACAAGGGGGGAATCGAACCCAGAGCCAGTACTAAAACTAATACCACATCCTACCACTTTTATTCCTCTTAAACTACATTGAGTTGCCGAAGAATGCAAGGACTCGGCATAACAAGAGTGTGGCATTAGTATGGCACAAGAAACTTGTGGGAATGCATGAACATCGACGTTACAAGCCTTCACAGAAATAGTCCCCCAGTCTGAACTATTTAAACACGACTTGAGTACAAGAGATCTTTAGAGAGAGAGAAACTTCTTTGCTCCACTCCATGTTCTTCAGCCACAACTTCCAGCTCAGAAAGACTCATGGTAGGAGGACAAATAGAACCATTTTCACTCTCCGCTGCGACACACACCTCCGTAAAGCAGATTATCGGTAACTTTTCATGGCTAGTTATTCAGTGCTGTTCGTCTTTATTTACATAAAAGCAAGGTTCGGTTCATAGCGAGAGATCGGCACTGGAAAAGCGATGTTTGCAAACCGAAAAGAGGAAAAGTGATGAGATGTTAATGCATAATAACGAAAACGGCAGCTCTAGCACTGGTGTTTCAGAGACGTGTAATTATAAAAAATGAGGATGTCGCTTTTGCACTGCTGTAATTAGATTATGCAACGGATATACCTTTAATCTTGGGAAAAATTCAAAACTATATTGTGATGCAGTTATTTTTGGAACAGTAGTGCAGGTAGGTGTGCATGCATGCACACACACACACACACATTCTGTCATGATGGTAAATGGCAGTCTCTTGGATAAGCTGACATTTCGATCCCTGTCAGCTTTCTCAATTAAAGAGACATTATGTTCAAGGGGGAACTACACAGGCTTCTGGGCATTCTCTCTCTCTCTCTCTCTCTCTCTTTCTCGCTCTGTTCTGTATTTGGCATTAAACCCAGTACATAGACTATAAGATCTTTTTTTTTTTTTATCCTGGATCCTTATAAAAATGTATTTGTTTGTTTTCCAGTACATTAATTTCCAATGTATACAATGCAATGAACAATGAGCAGTGAAATGTAAATAATTTTTCAGGCTTTGTTAGATTGCTGGTGAAGACATTGATGTTTCAGGACAAAAGAATAATGCAGCCGGGCGCATACATTAGATGCCTTCTCGAATCAGATCAGAAGTTATTAGGTCAGAAGGTATTGATTATTTTTTTTCTACCAACAATAATATATTCCCTTTACAATTTATGGAAGGAGTCTTCAGTGTTACTCATTGTCTATAACACTTTATCCTGCCTACAGGCTCGCAGGGGGTCTGGAGCCTATTCCAGGAGACTTAGGGTACAAGGTGGGGTACACCCTGAATGGGGTGTCAAACCATCACACACACACATACACATGGTCATTCACACATTACAGGCAATTTGGGAACGCAAGTTAGCCTAATCTGCATGTTTTTGGACTGTGGGAGGAAACTGGAGGAAACCATACACACAGACCCCAAGGTGGAAACCGAACCCCGACCCCGGAGGTGCAGGCGACAGTGCTACCCAGTATACCACCATTTCACCTAGTGCTTTGAAATGAAGTGCTTTGCAATAGTAGTTGTTAGAAAATGATCAACTTCAAGGTGATTTATTTTCTTATAATAGTTTATATAAGCGTTTCCCAGAGTGTGGCTCATGTAAAGGTAGTGCAGGTGGGCTATGACACGTTATTTATCTATATAAATAAAATATATTTTTTTCTGTACATTGATCTGAATTCTTTCTTTCAATTATATCTTTATATTTCATACATTAAAGGACCCAAAACCTCTCCGAAAAATTTCCGTCTGTCTGTCCAGCCAGATTTGGTCACAGCGTTACGCAAAACCGGCTGGATGGAATTAAATAAAACTTTGTCAGTCCCTCTGTATGTGCCGGAAGTTAAATCTGCTCCATAAATGGAATCAAACTGAGCAGATTATAAACCGCGAGTTTTTACAGTGTACTGTTCGTGCAGGTGCGTTTTAAATCATCTGCTGGAAAGAATGTAATGAAGTGGTATAAGTATGAGTTTTAACGTGCTGGAGTCAAAACTTCATTTTTATCCAATCAACTTTTTCACTTGTTTCATCTGTGATTCACTCGAACAGGGTGTGACGACGGAAACAGTACAACTTAGCATAAACAAGGCGTAAGATACTCAACCTTACAGAACGTGATTTCTTTGTATTAATAAGTTAGACAGAGAGTTCTTCTGTATGGAAAGACAGACAGATATGGACGTGGGCTTCAACCTGAAATAATATTACTGATTACATTAAAGCTCATCAGATTATTTTAAGTTTTTTTTTTATTTATTAATTAATAAATTTACTTTTTAATTTTGTAATTAGGTTTAAAATGAAGCAACATGGTGGCTTAGTGGTTAGCACTGTCACCTTGCACCTCCAGGGTTTGGGTTCGATTCCCAGCCAGGTTTAATTCCTCTGTGTGTATGGAGTGTGTATGTTCTCCCCATGCTTGGTGAGTTTCCTCCAAGTGCTCAGGTTTCCTCCTACAGTCCACAGCATGCAGATTAGGCTAATTGGTGTTCCCAAATTGCCCGTATTGTGTAAATGATGGTTTGATTGTGTGTTTGTGTTTGTGACCTGCGATGGATTGGCACCCTGTCCAGGGTGCACCCTGGTTTAAAATTCCTACAATATATTTCACATTTCAGTTTGGGCCGCGGCCTTGTTAAATTCAGGAATGGGCTGGTCTATATGATTTCTATAACCTAATAGGATGATCTGAGTGATGCAGTGGTAAAGCACTCGTCCTATCATCCGAAGATTGTGGGTTCGATTCCCGGGTGATGCTGTACCCTCTTGCAGTCAGAGGTCTAGAGAGAGCTGATTGGTCGAGCTCTCTCAGAGGGGAGGGATGAGAGGTTTTTAGTGCTCCCACATTAATCACAGCTCAACAGCCAATCAGGGGCGTCTGTGAGCTCACGCAAGCGGAAGGAGCGGATAGCGCTGTCCTCTGAGTGTGATCAAATCAACATTTACTTATATAGCACTTTACAGCAACCTAAGTTAAACCAATGTGCTTCACAGCACTAAAAATGACAATGAGTCAAGAGTGTGTTACTCTAACCCCAACAGTGCAGGAGTGAGCAGTTCGAAAAGATGCGGTTGGCTGGCGTCATGTGGTTTGAAGGAAACACATGATAGTCTTTGGCCCTCCTGACTGAGTGGTAGTGGTAGCTTAATGTGGGAGCCCCCTAGTGACAGGGAGGAATTGGTCACAAGAAAATCCAAAAAATAAAAAAATAATAAAATAAAACTATAACCACCAGCTGGAAAAATCTATATAAAAGCAGCTGTGTAAAAATAAATACATCCCGTTTTGCCTCAAATCAAAGCTGATGTGATTTTAAGGAATTATGCCTCTATTTTGTAGTAGTGCAGAGTGGTCGAACCATTTCCTGCCTTGCTTTAGCAAGAACCAGTCCAGATACTGCGGGATGCGAGAGTCTGAGTGCGCTCTTAGCGCTGGGCCTAAGCAAGCCCGGGTAAAGTGAGAGGTTTGTGTAGGAAAGGTGTAAATGATGGGAGCAGCTGGAGGAACGTCAACCTCATTTTGTAGAGCTGGATGTCTGCTAAGCAATTTTGTAGTTTATAAAATTGCTCTATATAACACTAACAATAATTCATACAATTGATACCAGATCCAGCTGTGTGCTGCAGGGTTCCTCGGAATGAAAATAGCACATTAACCTAACTTAAAATATTAAAGCGCTATAAAATATTCAGATGCATGAGTTCTCTGAGATAAAAGAAAAGTTAGTGAGTTGGCCTGACTCAGCTGGGGCACAGCATGGAGCCTGAATGATTAAAAACACACAGCACTTTAAAGGAAAGACATTGAGGAACCCTTGTGTGGTCAAATTTCAGATTTGTCAGATTTTTGATGTATTGTAATTCGGGTCAATGTTATTTATAAAGCACATTTATATCTCCAAAAGTGCTGGGCGATAGAGGTGAACGATTTAGTGGATAGTTATAGAAGAATACGGCTGAATAAAAACAAAATCACTGAATATATTAAGACAAGATACAAGATAACAAACACACAAAATTAGAGAAGGGCCTACAGTAAAGCGTGAGTTTGCCGTGTTGATTCGAGACCTCACAGAGGAGTGAAACCGCCTGATGAATATAGAAGAAATGGTGCCAATCAATGTTAATCCAGGACGCCGAGAGTGATTCTTATTGATGGATGTGTGAAAAAGACTGCGAGGGCCAGAACCAGGAATATTAGCCGGAGTAAAGGGAGCTAATGGATGTCCAATTGATATTCTGCTGCTGATTTTCGTCCAGCTCCTGACATCAATAACCAAGTTGCACCAAGCAATTAAACAAGTGGACTATAAAAGGAGCGCACCAGTTTAAGTTTCAAGTTTATTTTTTATGGCCACAAAATGTCAGGGACACTTTTACATTGTAAAGGTTGTTGAGACACTCAGGTACTCCTACAGCTGTGCAATACAAAATATATACATAAGGAGGAAAAAAAACAGAACTACTCTAAATATATGTGGCATGGAATAAATATGATAAATATAATTGCACAAAATTAGTATTTAGAAATACATCGTCCCTTTTCTACCTTGATGATTCACTTCATCACCAAACAGTGAAGTCCTTGATGATGTGAATTAAGTCATCATCTTGAAAAAGAGGAGGGAAAGGAACATTAAGCGGTTCAAAAGCCTGGCACTCTAAATTATGAATAATGACTCTGACACACAGGTGACTGTCTAATGTGATTTAGTCAGGATGGTCTCTTGAGTGTCTCAGCACTGGCAGTGAGAACCAGGTTTGTTCGCCAGATTGTGGCATGTCCATGGATTTCATCTTGGCACCCTGGGGGGTGGGGAGAGATCCCAAGCAGAAGTTTGACAACATGCCTGAAAATGAGCAGCATCATTGCTTAAAAGTCCAGTGGCATACGTTACAAAAATAATTCAGAGCAGGGTTTTTTTTTTTTAAGTTTTAAGATCAAAGCAAGCATCTGTACATGTGCTATATTTGGATAACTCTATACTAATATGACATTAAAAAAAAGTTTTTTTAACTTTCAAAAAAAGTTTTTTTTTTCTTTACAATGTAATTTAAGTTTAAATTATTTCTATGCCACAAAGGAACAAAATGAGATCTGTAAAAAAAATAATAATTCTGTTTAAAAAAAAAAATAATAATAATACATACTTATGGGCATAATTGAGTCTGTATTATACTGTATGTGAAAAGAAGTAATTGTGTAAAGTGTGCATGTAAAAAAATTACCTAGGTAAAAATTCCCATGTGAAAATGGGTGAATTAATAAAAAAAAAGGTTGTAAAAAGAACTTTGTAAAATCACATTTAAAGATACATCTATTAGGTTAAAAATTAATGTTAAAATGTTAACGAATTCTCTAAAAATGTTAGTTTATGTTCAAATTAATAAACACATGGCTGAATACCTGAATTAGGTACAAATCAGGTATTTTGCCTGGGTATTGAGTATGTATAATATGTGCATTGGGCAAACGTCGCATGTAAAAAATAAACTGAATTTGGCCAAAATCACGTAAAATTTCATAAAAAATTACATTATTTTGTATAATAGGTAAAATTGCATGTGAAAACAGAAGAATTGTGTAAAAAACACATGTAAAAACCAATCTGGGTAAAAACTGAAAGTGAAAATAATTGAACCGGTTAAAAATCGCATGTGAAAATAAAGGTATTTGGTAAAAATAAAAAAATTAAAAATTAATTATTGTATTGCAATACAGAATTTATTGGATAGAAATTGTCATAGAGAAAAACAAAATAATTTAAAACTAACTATACAAAAAAAAATTGTATTAAACTTGCATGTGAAACTAAATCATCGGCATAAAACTGCATGTGAAAAATAAAATGTGTAAAAAATTGCATATGAATGTAAAAAAAAGTGAAAACAAAAAATGAGGTCAAAATTACATACATTACACATCTCGAAAAAAAATTATATTATGAAAATATTTTCCTCATTTAATTCCAAAAGGTGAAACTCTTATACATTCTATAGTCCTTATTTGTAAAGTGAAATATTTCAAGCGTTTTTTGTTGTTTAAATTTCCATAATTACAGTTTACAGCTATGAAAATAAAATCCAGTACAAAATATTAGAATACTTCTGAAGATCAATCAAAAAAGGATTTAAAATACTGGAATGTCCAATTTCTAAAAAGTATGTTTATTTATGCATTTAATACTTGAGGCTCCTTTAACACACATCACTGCATCAATGTGGCACAGCTGACGCATTAATGAAGACAAGGTTGCTTTGATAGCGGCCTTCTGCTTGTCTGTCATGTTGGGTCAGGTGTTGCTCATCTTCCTAACAGGTGAGTTGGTTGTCCAATCAAGCACAATAACAGCATGGTCAGAAAACCAGTTTGCTTGTTTTGGCACTGTGGGTAGGTGCTTTATCCTGCTGGAAAAAGAAATCAACATCCATAAAGCTTGTCAGCAGAAGGAACCATGAAGTGCTCTAAAAATCTCCTGCTAGACGGCTGTGTTGGCTTTGGACTTGATAAAATACAGTGGACCGACAACAGCAGATGACATGGCACCCTAAATCATCACAAACTGTGAAAACTTCACACTGGATTTCATGCAACTTTCTGAGATTCTGAGCCCGGGATTCTGGGACCTTGATTTCCAAATGAAATGCAAAATTTTATTTCATCTAAAAAGGGGACTTAAGACCACAGGATAATTATGTAGTTCTTTTTTACCTTAGGTCTCCTTTTCTTTTCACTTCTTAGACTCCAAAGATAAAACAGTCTACAGGAATGCAACAGTTGTAGGCCATTTCCCAAAGACATCTATGTGTGGTGGCTCCTAATGCACTGACTCCAGCCTCACTCCACTCCTTTTGAAGTACTTAAATCGGATTTGCATCGCTGTGGTCATTGATTTTGCTTGCGCACCTTTTTCTAGCACACCCTCTCCTTTCCATGAATATGTGTCAATACATATTAGTTTAAATGCACTGTAAATAAATTTAAATAAATCAATAAATGAAAATAAATGATTTTTGTATACAAAACCATTTGATAAAACCCATAAAAAATCTGTGTGACTTGTTTTTAAATGATAACACTTTCCATGCATTGTAAGTGCTTGTGTATCAGTTTGCATGCTTGCCTAAAGCTGTTAATGCTTTAGTAAGGGCTTGACTAAAGAACCATCTAAAAAAATTTTTTTTTATCAATTTAATATGTTAAATTTGGGTTAAAAAACATGTTGAGCACTGCTCTACTTTCCATTTGCCAGAACAGTATATTAAATCCGTGTGCTTCGAAGCATTTTAGAAAATGTATTAGCTGAACATTTTAATGATGAGCTATAAAAAAAGTTCAGTGCTAGCCCAAAGTGCCAACGGCCTGTGCTTTGAAGTGCTGACAAAGTGTTTCTATAGCATTACTCGGCTCTGCGGCGTGTCCCTGAGAGAAAGACATCTTTAATGAGGAGTGTTCCTCTCTGCCAGTGATTCAAAGCCTTTGGGGAGATTGTTGGCTTGTCAATCTTTCCGCAGCTCACTGACGGAGAAGCCAAGCTCGGATACAGCTCGGGTCTCATAGACCGAATGCTGCGAACCTCACTGAATTTATTTAAAAGGTTAAGAGAGCTTTATGGGTGGTAACCAATAGTGAGTCCTGTTCTAAATTAGGTAGGGTCTTAAGGTAACCACTTCCTGCTCTTACTTTATCATCTGGCTACAATTTACAAAAAGGTTTAACTAGCCTACTGCGCTATACTGAAGTGTACACACTGCAATCACGACTGCAGTGAGCTGTGAGCCACCCCAGCTGCGATTGTCATTGACAGACACCAGTGTTGAGGGCCGTTACTTTTTAAAGTAACTAATTACATTACAAAATTACTGTCATTAAAAAGTAATCAGTTACAATACAGAGTTATTTTCTGGTAAAAGTAACTAGTTAAGGTTTTACCGTGGCTCTAAATCTCTTCACGTTTTCTGTAAATATCGATCGGTTTTACTAATTCATTCACGGGAAATTTCTTGAAAGGTCCTAGTTTCCCTTGAACGCTCCTCGTACGACGGTTCTTTCTGGACCACTTATTCAATTAATCAAGCAGCATTCCGAGAGTGTCGAAATTTCCTCGAAACTCGTTGAGATACTTTTTTTAGAAATATAATTTTTTGGCTTAAAATATGAAAGCATATATAGATTAAGATGAATAGTGAGAAGAGATGTCAATTTTCCTGCAAGTGTGTTAAAAAGGAATGTACAAATTGATGTGAACTGGCTAACTAGCATGCCAATGTGCTATAAAGTTCTTCAGGCTGTATTTCTCCTAGCAAAAAATAAACTGAGCATTTATCCATATGGTGTCTTAAATATCAGTTACCCTGCATGAATATCTTGCTTGCATGTGCTTGTGCAATATTGCTCAATTTCAGCTCAAATAAACATGCAATTTGTTATTTACTACCCCCGTTTACGAAACAATTGGAGATAATGTCTTTTGTCCAGCAATGTCTCTGAATAAACCCTGTCCTCCAGGAGAGTGGATTTTAAAAAAGCTACAGTGGGCTGAAATTATGTTTTAGAAGATAATACAAGAGCTAACCAGGACACACTAAGCTTGTTGCGTTCAGAAAATCTGTTCCGTGCTGAAGCGAAAGAAATAGTCTTGATACTGGACCTCTAGCTGTAAAGAAAAAAAATAGTGTTAATGGAGTCATGAATGCCAGATCTCCAGGTTTCCTGCAAATCAACTCAAGAATTATTGGCACCTTTAAATTCAAATCTGTCCACAGCTTATGGGTGTTCTATCTTCATTTGTAAATTTAAAGGTATATTTTGGATAACTGTCCCAGTAAAAGAGCCAACAACAAACCATTTGTAACCCTCTAAAAAGCAAATTTTTCAAGGTTTTCAACGTCTTTAAAGAAAAACAACAACAACAACAACAGGTCCAGCATACTGACCAGTCAAAAAAATTTTTTTCTTTTTTTACAATCATTCAGGAGGTCCCTGACTTACAAACATTCGAGTTATGAATTTCCACAGATACAAACGGTTTTATGGACATTCCTGGATGCGAACAAATCGTTGAAATACCTCACATGTATTATACAAAAAATAGACACTGCAGTGCACCAGATACTAATATTTACAATTATATACAATATTTTCAGAGTGTAAATAAATGTTTAAAATGTCTAAAGTCTGGTATATTGTATGTGTGTGTGTGGAGATGTGGGAGAAATGAGTCGGCCTCACCGGTTTTAATAAGCAGTCCGGGAGCACAATGATAGAAAATGTCCTGAAAAGCTATCCTGATGGTGAATATTCCTTATTTTGGAAAATCCTCAACAAAACAGGATTCACAGTCCAATACAGTGGAAAACAGCTCTGAGACAAAATGGCCTCCACAGTAAACACCATGTAGCATTGTTCCTCCCTCCCGGGGTAAACTTAAAGTCATTAGGCATGTGTTAAAAGGCTTACATGTGGGGAGCAGATGCACCGCTAGGATTTAGCCAAGTGGATTGGTATGTTTGGTAAGCTTTTGTAAGAGTGGCTATGAACATGAGGCATAAACTAAGCTTAGAACTTTTCAGACTTTTATTAGTTGGAACTTCCACACTTTCAGCAAACACACCAAGTACCCCTTTGCAACTGCGCAACCCTTTGCAACTGCGCGACCCACCTTGAGTGCTTATTGCCAAAAACAAATGAACTTTAGGCACTTACATAAAAAAAAAGGCTTTCTTCTGGCTTGCCTTCAGAATAATTTGATGGCATGGAGGTGGCATGAATGGAAGAATGAGCCTAAAACCTACAAGTCAGAACAAGAGCGCTTGTTCATTTTCCGCTTTAGCTTCCTTTACTGTTTCAGCGTTCGTCTTTTTTACAATCACTCAGGAGCGCCGTTCTTCAAATAGAAGCATCGACGACTCGATATTCATTTCATTACGCGTCTCATTAGATACCGAAACACGAGCCTGAATCTCGCACATCTTATAAAGTGCAAGTCGCTAATTTGATTTCTCCCAACCACAACACTGATGTCTAATATACGGCAGAAACTGGGAGCCTTTGCATTCTCCTCATGCTAGATAGCATTCGTTTTTCTATAAATCTACTATTTCTGTTTCTGTGCAGATTTATTAAGAGCCTCTGGTTCTTCTGAATGGGACCCAGTGTAAAACAAACTCCTAGTAAAAAATAATGTAACATAAAAGGACTGAGCCAAATATATATACTGTAAGTAGAGTATATTACTCTGCATCGGCCACAGGCTACAGCATGACTCTTGAAGATAAATCAAAGGGTTACGGCACAAGTCCCAGAGAGAAATCATGCAATAATATTCCTAGTGTAAGAGCCAGCACCGGCTGCCTTATCGCAATTCCTGAAGGCTCACTTTAGTGACAGCCACATATTTGTTATGTGAGGAGTAATTACTTTTCTATGGCGGCTGCCTGCACGAGCTGATGGTGTGTAATTCAAAAAGTGATAAATCACCACCGTCTTGCCAGACAGGCAGGAGCGTAAGGTTTCTGTGTCGGGGAAAAAGATTTTTTTTACAGATCTGCATGCAAGGTTGCTATCAGCTTTTGATATCGCAGGGGAATGAGTGCACCAGATATACCAGCTGTCAAATTTTTGGACACAGCACCACATAGAAAGGGTTATTTTTTTTATGGAACTATGCAGCGATCAAGACCAATATTCTCGGTGTGCAGCTCCGCAGGGCCTCTAGGGCTGTGCTCTTGTGGTCTGGTACCAAGGCGTTATCAGTGGATCTACTGGGTGCTGCAGATTGCAGGATCGGGCCTCTGTGGATTGGGCTTGATTGTCCAGTGCATCCCAGGGGTTCTCAATCAGGTTAGGATCTGGGGAGTTTGGAGGCTGGGTTGGTGGTTTTAGGCTCTTTGCCTGTAGTGCCCTGTGCAAGATGGGCTGTGATGCACTGGCTGTTCTGGTGGCATTCCGTCATGGCCAGCAGTGACGTTTTTCAGCTGTTTGTGCTGTATAGGCTTTTCTTTGGGGTCTGACTGGATGGGCTGTCCTTTGGTCCGCAGACAAGAGTGAGCCATTTTTTATATAACAGTTTATAGTTGGTGATGAATGTTGTTTAGTTTGTCTGTCAGTGGTCATTATATTGTGGTTGATTGGTGTAAATACATACTCACAGACAGAAAGGGTGCACATACAAATTTCATGAAAAATCCTTTTTTTTTTTTTTTTAACACAATGTAGACCGAACACTGGACCACAATATCGCCTTCTTGTCTGTCCAGCTTCGGCCAATGTTTTTGAATCATGAAGACTTATGTGTACCCCTGGAATACCAGCAGCAGTATTTACAGCATATTCTGTACGATTCTTCAAACAATGCAAACTTGTTCACTAGGGCGATCAGCAGTGGAACTAGTTTTATAGACTCTGCTCGAAAGTCGTAAGTTTCTCTTTATATTTCCACTTTAGTATATTAGATACAGCACGTTAACTTCTGGGTTCCAGAGTTATAATAGTGTTAAATAGAAAGCTAGTGCGCTAGGTTGTACAATCAATTGTTAAAAACATCAATCAGTGCCCTTGATTAGGGGTTAGGGAGGGACTTGGGATTCCGACTTGTGTTAGAAACTAGTTATCTCTGTAGCTTAACTTAGGTGTAAATAAAGCAATGTGGACACAATACGGAATTCAATTCAATTCAATTCAATTTTATTTGTACAGCGCTTTTAGCAATTTTTATTGCCGCAAAGCAGCTTTACACAGTCAAAAGAATTATTTAAGTTTGTATGAAATGTGAATGTGTATGAATCAAAATGGTCAGTTTGTCCCTGGTGAGCAAGCCGAGGGCGACAGTGGCAAGGAAAAGCTCCCTGAGATGGTAATAGGAAGAAACCTTGAAAGGAACCAGACTCAACAGGGAACCCATCCTCATTTGGGTGAAACAGAAAGCAGTAAATGATCTGCATTTATACAGCGTGTAGGGTTTGAGGCAGTTCAGCTATAATAGCTGATGTTAATTGATGTTAATATGGAGTCCAGGTAGTTATTGAAGACCCAGGTAGACTTGTAAGAAGTTCCAGTCCTGAACTATCGAACTGTCAAGTCCCCAGAGAAACATTTGCCAACACCAGTCAAGGCCAGAACCATTTTCTAGGTAGAGAGAATCATTCCCAGACACCAGACGCATCCCAGAAAGACACACGGGGCATCCATGTGACGAGATCTTCAGCCAGAAGCGGGGCACCAGGATGGGTCAGACAGGTCCGGAGGGCAGAGGGAGTCTGGATCACTGGCAGCTCAGGAACGACAGGAATGACCTAGTTGTTGCAACTAACAGTGCCAAAGTGCAGTTTAAGTTTACCAATGTGTTTTCTTGCTAAAAGTGCTTCTGTGACTGAGTTTATATGTGGGTTTTGGCAGGTAGTTGCTCTGTCCTCAGTATGGCAGATGGTATTTACCTACATACACCCCAGCGGCAACCGACAGTTAGTGTAATTAACAACTGTAGAACTCCTGGGACGTTGAGTGATAAATATAGTTAAAGGTCCCAGTGGTGTTCCCATCCATATCGCTTTATTATCACTCGGTAAGCACTTTTTCCTAGTCAGAATGGTTTCAGAATTTATTCCAGAAGCACTGGACATGAGGCAGGTATAAACCCCAGACAGGATGCCATGCTTACACTCATTCACACCTAGGCACCTTTTAGATTTGCCAGTCCACCTACTGGTATGTTATTTTTAAAGCCAGGGGAAACCAAAGATCCTGCGAGAAAGACACAAGAACATGCGCAAGATGTATAACACTCAAATCACAGACCCTGAAGCTGTGTCAGAATGAAAAGACAAGACACTTTGAGTTCAATTTTAATGAAATACAAACAGACATCAGTACAGAAGCACATACGACAAATATTAATGACAGGCAATAAATTGGACATGATATGTTTTGTATTTTTTTAAATAAATTCGGAAAAAATTTTAACACGCACACCTTCATCCAAACACATTTCAACAAGTTGCATCATTGAAAAGAAAGAAGAAGAATTTCAGCGCTCAGCTGTTGCTAAAATAGGCACACATTCACAGATATGATGATGAACGGCCAGGAAGGGCTGCCGAGACGAGGCTGAGAGCGAGTGTCGTTCTGCAGCGAAGACGTGCAGAAGTGGCAGTTATGCGCCTCGTCGTGTTAAGCGATAAGCTCATCAGTGCTGAGCTTGCAGCAAAGGTGATTAAAATTCACCAGCTCGACACCTCTTTCCCATCCATTAGACTCTAGCACTTTAACAAGGTCGCTCCTGTCTCTTGACATTCCAAGTGTGGATAAAATACAGAGTTTATCCTCTAAAGTTTGGGGAAGAGTGGTGGCTCACAGACTACACACACTCTCCGGGTGGCAGGGAGTAGCTCTGACTCTTTTGTCTTTCTTATGCTTTAATTTCGTAGAGCATAAGAGCAACATTTTACCCCGACCTTCCCTTCACACACCGTGTCGTTCTGCAAGTGGCGTCAGGATGGAGCTCTGGAGCGTCTGTGAGTGCCAAGATGTGAGCTTATGAATATAAATGCACCTGGATACGCATCACCTATACCTTTGCTCGGAAACCGCAAATGCAAATAACACACAGACATCGGCATTAACAAAACGAAACGTTAAGCGGTATGAAGAATGCATGTTTTTGAAAGATATGAGGCACAGCAATGTTAGTATTGAACCGCTGTACCACATCCACACGGAATGTATGTGAAAATATCTGTGTACATATGAACAGGGTGTTAGGCTGCTTTTGCAAAAACCTCTTTTTCCTAACAAGCTGACTACATTTCATTTAAATATACTAATGTATACAGTACTGTAAAAAAAAATCTTAAGCCACCCCTCATTTTTTCATTTTAAATTAGATTAATTAAAGAAACAAAGGAACAATTTTATTGCAACAGGCTGAAAAGTGTCTAAAGATGCAATTTAAAAATCAATTTCCCCTCATTTCCCCTCTTTTCTGTTCCAACCACTCAGCATGCAAGATTACCAGTATACTAATTACCGGCGTGATCATCTGGCATCATCTGCACCAGTTTCTCACTGGTTCATGCCTTTTTTTTTATGCTTAAATGATTCACTGTATGGAGCTGATACTAGTCAGGTATGGAGACTGAAATGAAAATGAGAGACAAAAAAACTTGTAAAACATTTGAGACAAAAAAAAAAATATTTAAGAAGCCTATAGAGAAGAACTATTCCTTAAGACTACACTAAAATACAAGAAAGTCTGACTCTGGAGATCTGTAAGAAGCAACCATGGTGTTTTCTTTAAAAAAAATAAAAAAAGATTTTATTCTAATTATGCTGAAAAATGTATTATTGCAAATTAGCCGTCAAGCAGTAAAAAACAAATATGGAGAGCAAAGTGGTAATGAAAAAGTTGCTGTGTTAGTCAGCATTCATAAAGAGGTTTATGGCGTGAAGAATTGAAAAATTGTCTTCACTGATATCCCAAAGTCCTGATATAACTCAAATTAACTATTTCATACCAGTATGAGATGGATCATCAAACTTTATCTGTGGTGCACAGAGTGAAGTCGCACAAGCGGCTCAAAATCTCATCTGTTTTAGCTTCCAGAGCTAGAATGAGGGCAGACCCCCAGAGTTACATGTATACCCATTATTATTACTGATAATAAGAAAATTAAATAGTAGATACTAGCTAGTAATTTTCAGTGCGTTACTAGGAAAAACAAAAACCAACTGAAAAAACATAATTAGAAGCCTTACAGCCTGCTGATGAATCCCTCACGTTTGTGACTCCACAGCTAGACAAAGGCATTACTACACAAAAGATGAAGAGAATGGCTTCAGTATGAACTCCACCGACCTCACAAACCTGCATTCATGCTCACACACATACACATAATAAATATTCAGCCATAAATAACAACCTACATCAAATCTTCGACTAAAGCGGAATGAAATTAGTCTGCTATTTCAGGCCTGTTATTAATCACGTTCCTTTGTTCTTGCGCATTTTGTTCGCCTGGCCCTTTTTAGTCCATGTACGCTGATTTAACACATGAAACATTGCTGCTTTGTTGATTAGGCGCTTCTTCTTTCTCATTCATACTCTCTTGAGACGAAAAAAAAAGTGAACATTTCTTAATTGTAAATTACAGCACCACTTTTTTTTTTTCACACTGACAAACATCACTGTTACTTATACTTCCTGCTTCTTATTCCACAAATAAACAAAGAACCTGATAGAGATCTACAAGTCTTTTGTGTGGCAATTCATTTATCGCCACGGCGACTCCGAATTATATATATATATGTTTGCATTTGAGGTGGTAAAATGCTGCTGTTCCTATATAATCCTACATGTGGCGCTCTAAACTATTAACACATTGGGAGGCAGCACCGCATCCTGTGTGGTGAAAGCATATGATTTGTTCAGATTTGTAACGTAATCTAAAAACCAAAAAATATTGTAATGTTTTTTTTTTTTTTTAACATTTGTGATATTTACAGAATCGCAATACAAATCGAACCGGCACCTAGGTATTGTGATAATATTGTATCGTATCGAACCTGGACACAAACACAGCTGTAACACAAAACGGTACGACAAAATAATCAGATATACCACGATTATAAAATACTAATGCTTTGTATTCTTGCGTAAAGGTTAAAAAAAATGCTCTAAAATAAAGTGGCTTAATTGTAATGACACCTCAGTGCTGCGAAATTTTCCGTTCTAATTGAAGAAGTTGGCATGGTTCTAATTGATTTCCATTTCCATAGCAACAGCTTATACACCAGAACTTGTACAGCGTACACATCGCATAATCACACTAAGCCTAATAAAAATAAAATTAAAAAAACTTTTTTATTTAGAAAAGAAAAGCATTAATCCCTAGTCAATGATGTGAAGTTTTATGGAAGGAGTCTCCAGTGCAAAAGAGAGCTTCACGACACCCAACAGTCAATTTGTCCACCATGGAAAAGTCTTTGGATTGTGAGGAAAAGACGGTTTCAGTTGCTATAACATAAGCGATAACTGGTTTCGTAGCTTTGAAAGGTAACTATAAACGGGTAGACAGTACGACGTGGAGTTTATTAACAAATGAAACACTGTAATCACTTACAATCTGCTATGGGATGAGAGGGATAAAACACATTTCAGGCTTGTACCAGCACATCCTGCTGTGTTTAATTCCTTACTTCAGTACACTTCAGAAGTAAGACGGTTCCTTTAAAATATTAACTACAGATATAAACAGGCAGCTCAGATTAAAGGAATACTCCAGTGTTTCGACCTCATCTCTACAGATTGCATCTGCAAGTGTAATTACCGCTGATAATTCTGTTTAGAAATGAGCAGACAACATGTTTACTTCAAACTTCTCAAACTCAGTCAGTGATTATTTTCTCACATATTTAAAAAAAATAATAATAATAATAATAAAATAAATCAGTGCAGGGGGAAAGAAAAAAAAGGACATATGCTACAGGCGCAGTAAATGACGACTAGAAAACTCATAAAAGCAAAAATAAAAACTGTGACTAATCTGTGTTGGTCCACTACAAACCTTTTTTTTTTTTTCAAAGCGCAGTTGTAGCTGCCTGGTGTGTATCTCGACTAGATGGGGAAAAAATTATATATATATATATATTTCAAGTTTGTGTTATTTTTTTTCAAGAATGTCTAAAAGCATCTACAGCTCGAGTGCTTCTTTTAAAGCTCAGTGCATTCTCAGAGTGCCTCTTAATTGAAGGGAAAATAAGCAGGCTTGTTGTCTGACCTATGGTATAGACAACATTCAACATTTTCTCTCTCTCACACACACATACACACACATGCTCAAATACACATTGTGTTTGTAGAATAATAACAGAAAGTACCTGAAATACCCGAGTGATTATACATATGTTTGATGCATGTGCTCTGGGAGGCAATTAAAAATATCTACTGACATACGGACATGTAAACACACACTCGTTGACGTGCTGCTGCTGCAACGGTGAGGCTACCACAGGTGTGTCTCTCGGATCTCGGAGATGATGTTGTTGGCTTTCTGGAGTGCCTGCAAAGACAAAAGAATGGATGAGTGGGGTGGGACATGAAGAAGAAACCAAAAGCAAAGGCAAATTTCTAGCTGGTTTATTGATTTATTAGCGTCAGTTACAAAATGCTTATCTGCAGATCATGTTTATTAGATCACATTATTATAGTGGTTATTTTGGTTCCTTAATTTCAAGCTTCCTGTTAACAAAAAAAAATTATGGACATTTTTGAAATCTGGCCCCACCATTATCAAAGTCACTGAGATCACATACACTATACTGCCAAAAGTATTTACTCGCCTGCTTTCACATGCATATGAACTTGAGTGACATCAAATACTTAATCCATAGGGATTAATATGATGATGGCCCCACCCCCTTTGCAGCTATACCAGCTCTTCTGCAGCTAAACAAGCTTTCAACACTTTTAGGAGTATGTTTTTGTGAATTTTTTGACCATTCTTCCAGAAGCGCTTTGTGAGGTCAGACACTGATGTTAATGCCTTGGTATCCTGACGCATTAATAGTTCCTTTTACCGGAAGTAAGGGGCCTTGCTCCTAACATTTTTTTTCCAAAATATCAATAATATTAGGCTTAGCGCAAAAGTTCTCGTTCTTTAATTCTCATGTATTTAATAGTGGCTCACAAAACAAAGTATACGGGTGCATACTGCCATCTGCTGTATAGGAAAAGTGTTAATATGCGAGCGTACCCGAGTAGGGAGAGCCAAAAAAAATGAAGGAGAGAGAAACTGTTTCTGCGCACGGTACAAATCAGTTGTGCCCAATGTAAAAACTTCCTTAATGCCAGTGACTTGGATCTGTGCTGCTGCCGACTTGGCTGATTGAATAACGGCATAAATAAGCTTGTCTAAAGTGAAGTCTAAAAGTGGAGTATATGGCGACTCAAGTTCAAGCTGCTTGTACTTCGATCTTAGTTCAGTCTGAAAGGGGTATCTTTTCTGGCGTAGGATCTGGAACCATAGTCTGCTCTGTGACAGCTCCTAGTGTAAGCAACCTCCTTATCCTAAAACCTCCTTACCAGACCTGGCAGACTGTAGTGAAGTTCTCAAGTACAAGAAGTATATCTTGTAGCTAGCCAGTGCTCGTATTTGTATTTTTTTTCTAACAGCTTATGCAGCTAATTTGCAAAAACACCAACTCACCTCCCTCAGGTAGCTTATAAATCTATTCATGTGTTATTTATCTCATACTTATCTGCTCACAGAAACACACACACACCGCTAACTAAACATTTACCTCCAGCATGTGGGCGACTTCAGTGCGCTGCTGTGCCGTTTCCTGAGACTCGATGAGCAGCTCCTGCAGCAGAGGCTGCTTGTACAACTGACCCACGAGCTCGCTCTGCAGTCGTTCCTTCACAAAGTTCACCAGGAAGTGCATCACTGCTTTGGGCACACTGAGAACCGAGAGAGCGAGAAAGAGAGGGAGGGAAAATGGGAAAGTGATAAAGATAAAGGACTGACTGGGATCCAAAACATCTGACATACTCTAAGTGTTTTTTTTTTTTTTATGGTTGTAATATTTTTAGTGCTCAGTCTTCAAGGTTCTACCCTGAAGCTGCAAGGTTGTAAGTTTAAATCTCAGAGCTGGCTGGCCTAAAACCCCAAAGAACTAATTGCCCGATGGCTTTTGGCAGTCTGATAATACATCATTTAAATAACTCAATAGTGTAAATGAGATATCATTCCACAGGCACGAATTACAGGGACGCTGCCTGGTTGTGGACAATTCTTTATAATAATATTTAGTCTTGGAGATGCTCATACAGTCTGAGCATGGTTTGTCATATGATTTAATAAAAATTGTACTAATCTTAAGCACTGTGTACATGTACTTCTTTTTTTTTCTTTCAATGCAAGTCTGACTAAACATGTCAGTAATGTACAGCATAAACAAAAACCACTGGCACTCTCTCAGCAATACATTAAACATCTATACTTAATATTTACCAGAAAATATGTGTGCCGTTCAAGTCAAACTGTGATGAAATTTCTGCTTAAGAAAGGCATAAAACTGAGTGACATTTACAGAAGACTTAAAGCATGGTGTTGTGATAAGATTTGTGGGTAGCTGCAGTCAAACATTTGAATGGTGCAAACATTTTTAAGAAGCCTTTACGTCCATGAACGATGTTAATGGCAGAGGCGGCTCACAGCCCACTGCAGTCATTCCTATAAACTGAGTCTGATCCTTGAAAACTTTTCTGCAACTTGCGGAATAAATGCGTCAGATGTACAGGTCACATGTACAGGCCTGATCTCGCTCCAAGTCATTTCACTTCCATTCAATTATATTTATATACTGTAGCGCTTTTTAACAACAATCACTGTCTCAAAGCAGCTTCCCATTAAAAGGAGTTCTTGGGAGGCCACACTCCAAAAAAATGTAAAAGCTAAAGATGGTATTCACGCACTATTGTGATAAATGCATTAGTGTAAAAGGGATTATATAGAGAAATAAATAGACTCTCATAACTGTGTTCTGTATTTCTGTATGATCGAAAGTCGCGGTTTGACTTGAATGCCCCTCGTACCTATAAATAGTGTTATCAGTAGTTTAAAGCTTTAATAGTTAAAGACCTAGCTCCCTTGCATGATTTCAGCTTGACATTTGCCATCTGACCTGTCCTGGATGTTTTTGCGCACAATGAGGAAGTAGCACTTGATGAGGCGCTGGATGACCTCGCAGTCCCGCTGCTCGCGTGCGCTCAGCTTTCGAGAGATCGGCACAGCCTGCAGAAACCAAAAAACATGAAAGTCCATCAGTCAAGTCCTAACTGCACAAGAATTAACGATAACCGTCATGTTTAAAATAAAATACAGCAAGCGTACATTTTAAAAGACTTTATTAATGATGTGCCTTGTCAGAAATTTTGTACCTTTTGTGTACATTATAAATAAGGACACTAGAAGGAACTAAATCTAGGGTTAGTTTTTTTTTTACCGTGTCCAGTAAGTTGACTGCTTTGGTGGGGCTTCCAAATCCAGGCACAGAGCCTTTTTCCTCTAATGACATTTTATCGTTCTTCCACCGTTTTCCTCCATCCAATGACTCAGTCTGGGAAAGAACGAACAAACGCTATATGGTTATATTTGCATTTTTAACAGATGCCGCTGTGTTAGATTACTGTAAATATAATATGAAAAAAAGTACATAAAACAGACATGATCGTGGGTATGTGATCTAATATCTGAATTTTAAACATTTTACAGTGTGTTTGTTTGTGTGTGTGCAAGTACCTGTTGGCTGTTAACTGAAGCAGACACTTGTGCAGCATCTGTGAAGTCTGGGTGCTTAGTGTTGACGTACGCGAGCTCTATTGCCACTAGATTATGGACCTGAGACAGAAACAGTAACACACACATAAACACAATGCTTCTTTTACTACCTTCGTGAGGACGTTCCACTGACATACACTAGGCTACGCACGGATCTAACCTTAACATTAACCTCAGTAGTCAAGAAAAAAATCATTTTATAAATTATTTAAAGGCAGTTTTCACTTTGGACTTTTCTCCACAAGGACAGAAAACTGTCAGACTCTCTACAGTGGGGACATTTGGTCTCCGTTAAGACATGCTGGGACACACAAAACCAGCAAACACCAGATTGTCTCTGCATGTGTGTGTCTGAAGCCTGGTTCGTACCATTTCGTTGGTGATCGGAAGACGTTTCCTGAGTAAACTGGTCACCACCTCCACTATTGAGTCATGCAGTTTGGGAAAGCGCAACAGCTCCTGTGAACACACAAACACAATTTACAGAAACAACATTAGTCGTCTTCTAACGATTGAGGACAGATACGGCCTTTATTTAATATGTGGGTTACGCTCCCCCCAACCCACACCACCACTCCGACCTTTTTTCCTCTTATTACCCTTATATGAGCTCTTATCGTTACCTACACATCTTTATTCTCATTCCAAAATTATTGGCGCTGACACGAAAAACAGGAAACAGAGGTGTGATAATGTGTAATGAGTGCAAACACAGAAGGGAGGAGGGGGAAAAAAAAGATAAGGTGATGAGCAGAATTTTAATGAAAAGTCTATGGTTTGGAAAACGTGTGTGAAAAGAGATGTGAATTTGAGTCATGTGACTGAACAAGTTCGAGAAATACTGTAACAGCAAAGAACATAGTTCTTATATAATTATTAATGCTGTGTGATTGTGTTAACAATTATGTTATTACCAACACATTATATGGTCAGATTAACTCATTTTATTTCATTTGTTTGCTTTAGAGATGCAGCACTAACAGTAAGTGCTGGAGATGGAGAAAAAAAACCTAATCAGTGCTGTATCGTGATTCTTTTGTGTAGCAATTCATGTATCGGCACCGAAATCTATTTACAATGGAATTCAAGCACAATTCGATCAGGAAGCGGGATCATATTTCAAAATACTCGTAAACTAAAGAAGCGAATTGGATAAGAAATAATGGAAACGCAATTTATTTGTTCCACAGCCCAAAAAATAGGAATCTTTAACCTCTCTAATGAGAATTTACTTTGCTTTACACGCCCGCACACACACACGTTATAATAAACAGAACACGCACGCTGTACACACACACACACACACACACACACACACACACACACACACACACGCGTGTTATAATAAACAGAACACGTACGCTGTACACACACACGCACACAAACACAAAAAAAGATGTTTTACGCGCACACACGTGGTCACATAGTAAACAGTACACGCGTGCATGGATGTTGATTATACCAGTAAGAGACGCACACTAAGACCCAGCAGGGGAGACAGTTACCCAAAATTCCACAGCGCAAGAGAGAGAAAAACCATTGACTCCGTTGTGATAACGTAGCACTCGGCGACAAAACAAAAAGTGCATGTGTGATACATAAAACTCGGGACTCGTAAACCAAGACTTGTTCGGTTTTTAAGTCAAAACTCATTACCAATCTTTGCTCGTCTTGTGGCCCACTCGCAAACTGCGTTACTCGCAGTCCGAGGTTCCACTGTATATAATTTATTTATTTTTTATATACGTTTCTATTTAAAGTGGTAAAAAAGGTTTCTGCTTATCTTTCATCCTGCAGGTGCTATGTGCATGTAGCAGGAGCAAACTACTTTGTTTAGCCAAAAAGTTTGTTAAGAATTGTAACAAAATACGTAAATTATAAATAATGAAATAATATTTAAAAGCATGCGGGCAATACTAAGTACTGCTTCAACAGGATTTAAGAGAGTAAGTTGGAGCCTGGTGCTGCTAGTCATCAGCACTTGATTAACTGATCATCAGCAGGTGTGTAGATTAACACTCCTCTATAAACGCAGAAGTTTCGGCAGTTTGCTGGTCTGGAGCATTCAGGTGTGCGTTAACACAGTTCCAAGAGAGAAAGACATAATCAGTGGTCTTAGGTAAGGAATCGTTGTTGCACATTAATCTGGAAGGTGTTATAAAACCATTTCCAAACAACTCAAGAGTTGAACATTCTACAGTGAGAAAGATTATTCACAAGTAAAAACCATTCAAGACAGCTGCCAATCTTTAAAGGAGTGGACGTCCCAGCACATTCACCTCAAGGTCAGACCGTGCAATGCTCAGAGAAACAAAAAACCCAAGAGCTATATCTCAGACCCAACAGGCCTCATGTTAAATGTCAATGACAACACAATTAGAATAATTCTGATAAAGTATGGTTTATTTGAAAGGGTTGGCAGGAGAAAGTCTCTTCTATCTAAAAAGAGTGTGTAAGCACGACTGAGGTTCTCAAAACTGCTTCTAAACAAAGCAAAGGCTTCTAGAACAATGTATTTTGGACAAACAAGACTAAAGTGGAGTTGTTTAGCTTGTATTGCTAAACTTACGATCGTACACGCTCTGCAGAGAAACTCAAGCGGCGCAGATTCGTGCGGCAACATAGCATTGATCAAAAAATGTAATAATAAACCATTACTTAAATGGAAATACTGCAGGAGTGTGTCGGCGTGGAAAGCATCAGACATAATGCTGTGCATTTGGGTTTTTCTGATGTCATGAAGAACCAATTACTTTTAAAACGTGGAAAGTTTACTGCTACTGGAATATGGAAATGACATTGCAAAAATGCATCCACATATTATTTTATAAATGATAAAAACAACCAAAAATAAACACATGATGTTATGAATCTGTGCCATTTCGTTTTCTATGTGACCGATAAAAATATAAGTATAAAATTAAGTCATGTTTGTACAGTTAGTTAAAATGAAATAAAATTCAGTTCCACATATTGCCTAGATTTTGCTGAATAAAAGGGTGTCATTATATATTCCAGAAGTCTGACCCTATAATATAGTTTGTTGTTTGTCGTATGTAATAGACCATTTTTGTGGTCAAGGTATCGCCGGTCCGTTCCGAGAGCTTTCGGGAACACTGTAGCGTTGCCCACACGGCACAGAGAAAAAAGTTATATGTTGTTCATCTGAGGTTGTATTTTAGTAATTCTGACACCTGCTAGGATAAAGAGATTCTTATTATGTTTTTACACCAAAAAAAACAACATAAAATTTAAAAACGGGTTGTTAACTTTCGCACATGACTGCATTTGCCTTATTTTCCGCTCATGCTACAGTGCGAGTTTTAAACATTTCTCATCTGGTAAACAAGTAACCAGAACACAGACTTGATGGAGTGGTCCTTAGTCAATTACACTTCACGGTGGAATGAGCAAAGCCAATTATACACCTTCGACTTGTTCTTTAGCAGGAAATCAGTGGGAATCTTTTATATTACTGAAATAGGGGTTAATAAGAACAAATCATTAACAAAGATAATGACTAGGCTACTAGACTATTTTATTATGTGTGAGTGAGTGTGTGTGTGTGTGTGTGTGTACCTGTGTACTGTGGGACGAGCAGTGCTGGATGATTCTTTGCAGCTCCTCATGGACGAGCTCCACGCAGCGCAGACTCGGCTCCTCTAGTCTCTTAATCTGTCTCTTCACCAGCAGCTCAAAGCTCACCTCGGGAACAAACAGCGCGGGCCTCGGACCCTGTGGCACAAACAATGAGTTACCCAGCATGCACCTTGGCAAGGTGGTTCAGACAGTTATGACTGCATTAATCATCTTTCTATAATTAAATCCTCCCTGGGAATGTAATGCGAGTGCTCCGACTGGGGTGAAAATTTGCACTGCAGTTGTTTTGAAAATCTAATTACAAAGTCAGACAAGGCTTGTACTCTGAACGAGGTTGATCGTGCTCTAACGCACTGAACAAGTGCAGTGAAGCAGTACAATTTTGGGACGATTCAGAATAGTGATTAAACTATTACACAAGTCGCATAAAATGACTCAATAGTGGTTCCTTTGTTTTTTTAATAGAGAGACCACACATTACCGTGGCATTACGGATGGCAGTGAGAACATCCATCTCAGTGAGTCCTCCCAGCGGGTCGATGGACTGCAGGGTCCGGCCAAACGTCTCGTGGAATATGTAACAGATCCGAGCCCCGCCACATCTGTCAAAGACGAGCAAAGAGAGACAGTCTGAGTTCTAGATTGTGGCAACAGACAGCACTTAAGAGCGGTTATACACTTCACACATCAATGGGCTGAGTGAAAGTGCATTACAAGCTGGAGCCATATTTGCTTCCCTGAGTGGACGTAATGAGCTCGGCCCTCCAGCTAATTAGCTGCCTGTCATTTTCGCTCAGCTGCACAGGAGAAATGTGAGGCTTTCCGTATCTGTTTGTCTCGAGAGAAGCAAAGTGGCTCAGTGGGATGCTCAACTCGCACTTTCGGGGGAAAAAATATATCGGCAACATGACTGCAGGTGGCAGATTTTTGAGTTTGATAAGACAGGGTTTTGAAAATGGGAAGAAAAGAGGGAGAGTGAGAGAGATTTTAGCTGTTAAAAGGTGAGTGATAAGTTGTTTAGCAGATGTTCTACAACATTAAATGTGTTCTTTAGTAAACAAATATTGCAAGAGCTGCCAAACTGCTGTGGTGTAAAAGAAATATAGCACATAGTTACGTTGGAGTAACAGGAAGTTTCTGTATTTTTACACACCGATCAAAAAAAATGTGGTTCCACAATATAACCCGCAATAAAAATTTTTTTTTAAAAGTATATCATCAAAGTTTTGGCAGTGTATAAGACATCTACACGTGTTGTAACCACTCACAGCTCAGACGTCTGGATGTGTCGGGCCGTGCCCTCGATGGTGTTGCAGTAATCCGTGGCAAACTTAGTGACGATCTGCAGCAGGGTGGCGCTGTGGTCTTCCACTGGCTCTCCGTAGCTGCTCAGCCGCGCCTGGAACTGGGCACTCAACGTCGTCACACGTGCCTTGAGCTCGGGCAGGCAGTCGCGAATGTGGTGCATGAGCAGACGGCTCAGCGTGCGTGCCAGGTAGCGTGAGCCACATCGTGATGCTAAAGACGGATAGTGCCGCTGCAGAAACGCCTGCTCGTCACGCCACGCATCTGCTACACTTTTCCTAGTGTTCAGGTCGTGCTGGCTCCTGAGGAAAGAAAGAAAACTTTTACACAACCTTAAAAAAAAGCTGTTTCTCTGGGATTGTTATACTTACCTACTAATACACTCATTTTTCCAAGATTACAAAATACAAGCATACAAATGTTCAAAAAATATCAATAATAATAATGTGGAAATGCTGCCCACTTGTGGAGAAGAAAAGCTACTAGATGGCAGGGTGAGGAATTTGGATCACAAATAGCTCATTTTTGCTTTTGAAAAAAAGAATACAATATCAAGTTATTGTGTCAAAACCACAAAATTAGAAAGACGTCAAGAATTAAAAAAAATTTTTGCCTGTGTGTGCTTAAAGAAGACGCCTCTTCAGGGTCATATTATAAGCACAATTTAGGGCCAAATTAGACTGGCGGATTATTAATCTTTCACCCATTTGCACAACATTTTGTCTAAGCTGACAATTACCATATTCTGAGTACGTTGGTGATGCATTTTCGTGGCTTTTTAATTTAAATAAAACCAGATTTCATAACAAATACAGCAACCACAGTGAACATGTCAGGCATCTGTAAGTAATAAAAAATTTTTTTTATAATTTTCTCTAAGAGCAGCTCTGAGAATAGTTTCAGTTGCCAGGCAAATGGCAGGTTGGCCAAAACATCCCCTCCTTTAATACTCCATATAAACCTCTACATGTTATCAGAAGCTGTATGTAATGTGTGTGGGCCTTTGTGTTGCAAATATTTACTCTCACTTTGTTCCTTATTATCTATACCGCCCTTATGTTGTTCAGGGTCGTGGGAGGCCTGGAACCAATCCCAGGGGACTCTAAGCATGAAGCAGTGTACACCCTGGATACGATGCAAATACAGTAAATCCTTGGATTATGAGTAATGCGGTTTGCGAGGTTTCCGCAAGACGAGCAAAATTTTTTGTAAATTTTGACAACGAACACATCTTTGTTTACGAGTACCGAAAATCATGTATCACGCATGAGCTTCTTGTTTTGACACTGAGCGTCACGTGATCACAACTGAGCCAATGTTTTTTCTCTCTCTTGTGCTCCGGAATTGTGGGTAATTGTCTTCCCTGCTGGGTCTTAGTGCGCGTCTCTTATTGGTATAATTAACATCCGTGCACGCGTGTACTGTTTACTTTAATACTGTGACCACCTGTGTGTGTGTAAAACATAGTTTATTTTGTGTCTGTATGCGTGTGTGTACAGCACGCGTGTAAAACAAAAGTTTAAAAATCCATTATCTCTCTTTGCTCAAGGCTTAGCCCGCTCTTTGCCTGCTGTGTGTGTCTGTCTGAGCGTCATTGCACACCGTGCATATTTTTATAATTTTTTTTTTTTTTTCCGATAAAACAGTGTTTCTGTTGTGCGCACGTGTGTGAAAAGAGCGGAGGAAGGGTAACTGTGTAAGACGAGAAGGGAAGAGGGGCGTTTACTTTAGCTTCACACACACACATACACACAACGCCTGCGCGCACAAAAGGAAACACTCATGTGTCGAGACTTATTTTTACTTTTTTTTTAAAGGTAAAGTGCAGGTTAATTTGTTTTATTTGTACTTTATATTTTTTGTTAATTATTTTTTTATGTATTTATTTTTTGGGGCTGTGGAATGAATAATTTAAGTTTCTATTATTTCTTATGGGAAAATTTGATTTGTTTTAAGAGTATTTTGAAATATAAGTGTTTTGAGCCTACTTCCGGAACGAATTATGCTCGTAATCCAAGGCTTCACTGTATTTAAATATTTTATTTCTGGATTGTTAATGGAGTCTGACCTGTTGACCACGCCGATGATGCCGAGTCTGACGGGGATGATGCGGCCAAGCAGAACCTCCAGTGCGTCGGTCCCAGCATCCATCAGGTCGAGCTTACTCACGACCAGCAGAGTCCTCCGACCTGGCAAAACACAAAAAAACGCAAAGGTTTGGGCACGCCTTCTAATTCCATTATTTCTAATACTAAGGGGTCTAAAATATAAAATAATCTCCTTCGAACAGTTGATATCGAGATGCATCTGCTACTTATGCTCTGTAAATGTTTCATAACGGCTCTAATCTGAGGTGATGTAGGTTAATTGGTGATTTCTGAGGCTGGTGACTCTCTTAACTTTTCCTCTGCAGCAAAGGTAAGTTTTGGTCTTGCTTTCCTTTGAAGGTGTTTATGAGATCCAGTTTCATTATGGAGCTTGATGGGTTTTACAAATGCACTTGACGATGCTGCTATTGTTATTAATTGATTACCAAATACCATATGTGTTATTTTATCCAGTATTGTTTTAGAATGTAGAACATAAATCCAAATTTGCGTCTGGTACTGTGTGCGTTTTTATATATATGTGAAAAAATAACAGATAGCAATCTTTCTTCCGAATGTGTTACACTTCGCTGTGAGCCACAAATCAAAAGCTGATTTCAGCGGAACTGCATATTTTGATTCACATCACACATCATAAAACTGCCTTCATGTGATTTTTTTATATGATTTTTTTGTCATATCCAACAAAGAATGAACATCAGCGACAGGAGGAACCGTGAGCGTCCTCTCACCATCAGGGTCGACCTCACGGGCCAGTTTTAGTGCGTCCGAAGTGGCCAGGTCAGAGTTCGCCGGAGACACACACAGGATCAGTGAGTTAGGGTTGGAGATAAATGACAGGATCATTTCCTGAACCTGAGTCTCTATATCTTCTGGTTGGTCACCTACTGGCACCTGCGGAAAGGTAATAGTGAAAAAAATAGTGAAATCAAGTCAATGGTAATCTGAAATAAGGGGAAATAAATGGTTTGTGGTTACCTTGGTGATTCCAGGCAAATCGACCAAGGTGAGGTTTAGGACATTAGGGGAGAATATCTTCAGATGGATGGGTTCCGCGCTGATACCCTACACAGGCACATAGTACATCATCGTATTCAGAACAAATCATTCATTATGGAGGATTATAGAGCCTAAATGTAAAAAAATCTTTCATTGTGGAAGTTATAGAGCCCAAATAAAAAAAGTCACTGTTCAAATACTTTTGCCATGTATGTTAGTACCTTGTTGTTAGTGGTGCGCTCTGTCTCCTCCTCGATTTCAGTCCGAATTTCTGTAAAATCTGTAAAAACCTGTCAACAACATGAATTTCAATCATTTCATTTTCATTTCATTTCACACACGCATTTCTAGTGCATGACAAACAAAAAGAAAGAAAAAGGTTGAAGTACCTGGTGTTTGCAGTGAAGAAATGTTCCCCATTCCTCAGCCTTGATTCCTGTAATTAGAAATAAAACCAGGATAAGTTAATAAGCTAATTGGTTAATTTAGCCTGCTTTATAATAAATACTGTGGATGCTTTGTAATGAACTGAACAAAAGAAGAGTTTAATCAAATTTGATTCACTTCTCTTTGCGCAACAACTGGCATGATGTAGTAGAGATGTAACCCATAATAAAGCCATTGTGAGATTAAATAATAAAATGATGAATGGAATATGCTGCATGAAAGTGGATAAATAGTTAACTAAATAAAACATAAAAAAAGGAAAAATGGTTTTATTTCTGTCTTGTGGATGGGACAAGGGGAAAGGAATTGGCTTAGATTAAGGACAAAAGCAAACATAATGAAGACATGACAGGTGAAACTGAGGGTCAGACGGGAATAGTTCATGCAGATTTAAGAGTTATTTAGACACAGAGACCTGGAAAGCTGTATTGAGAGTTTGCATTTGTCCTGTTTTCTGTGAAATAGTGAAAAAACAGAGAAGACAATCCAAAACAATGTTACTATGAGATTCAGAAATTACTACAATTTGTTATTTCATGTTGCAGAGAAAGAAAAAGACGACGTGACGAAAGAAACAGGTGCTAAATAAACATTTATTCTATTATACAAACTCCACACACACAGATCAGAGACGACCCTGAAGGTGAGAGGCCACAGTGCTAACCACTATGCCACTATTGCCTGTGCAACCATTTCCTCTGCTTCACTCCTCCTACACATGTGCAATTTCAGTGTCTAGGTAAATGATCGAAAGCCAAACCCAAGATAAAAGCTGGGGAATGGGGCTCTTATTATATGAGGTCACATTCAATACAAAATCCAATTGGCTTGTTTAAACCCCCAACAGTACAAACGTTTATTTGTTTATACACACGCATTGCAGATCCATCTGAATGTCTAAACATGACTAAAAGGTAAATTTTGCCTAATAGATGCCCTATAATATTGGTGCAAGTACATGCAGTTAATTAGGAATCGCATATGGGAAAGAAAACACGTTAGTACCAATGTTATAATAGTTATTTCATCACAAGCATCTTTCCTATCTCTTTTCCGGAATTATTTTACATCAAATTCAGCATGTCATGTTAATTAGAAACCGAAAAGTCATGTTTTTCACAACTGAAACCTTAGTATTATCTCTGACACTGGAGACTCCTTCCATAAGTGCCAAAAAAGTCACAATATCCATGTTTTTTATTTATAAACAATAGCATGTTTTCAGTTTGTTTGTTATAAAGCTTAGATTATGTACCTCATCCGCCCTTACAAGCTGTTACTACTGAAATGATAACGTGTTAGAATGAGAGAAACTTAGAAACTTGTGATCTGAGTTAAGATCAGATTTAAGAATTCACAAGCACTGTGGTTTGAAGCTATAAACAAAACCACAGTATTAACTTTACTATGCTTTTGCTCTTTGTTAAATACAGAACCTTACTTAATTATGTAGAATGTTTTAAATTACAGTAACTTTAGTCCCAGCTATTTTTTTTCTGCTATCTTCACGAGTCATCTCACTGCACATCACATCTTACAGCACAGCCAGTGTTTAGCAGCGCACAGTTACCATTCTCTTGTTTCCGGCGCTCCTCCAGGGGCTGGATGTTTACCAGCTGCAACACAAGAGGGCGCCGTGTGACTATTCCTGAACCACGAGGTAAAAAATCTCGTCCGACCAGACTCTCCAGGACGGAGCTCTTCCCGCTGCTCTGTGGAGCCAAACAGATACAGATGACGTGAAAAAATATTTACACTACAAATATAATCTGAATCTAAGCATGCTTTCTGTCACGCTCCTCTTGCAAGCCATGTTGGACTGACCTGTGAGCCGACTACGACAATCTGAGGAAGTTGAATGAGCTCAGCTCCGACGGTGAGGAAGACCTCCTGCAGCCGGTTAATGATGGGAATTAAAGTCTCCATCTCTGAAGGAGAGAGAGAGAGAGAGAGAGAGAGAGAGAGAGAGAGAATAAAATACCTTAAAAAGTAATTTAATTTAAATATTAGTTTTTGTACTACATTTCTTTTAACGCTGTGTCTTGTTTTTTATTACTCTTGACACTGACCAAAACTTGAGAAAGAAAATCACTTCCTTTAATGATCCAAAAACTAATCCCAGCTATTATTGTTTCATGAGCAAAGGCGTGAAAGGAAAACAATATGTTATAGTCATCCTACCGGTTCTTCATCATGCCACAAATAATTTAATGCATCAGCTTACCATAAAAGGCTGCCCATAAATTAAAGTTATTAAACGAAAATGAAAATAAAATATATATTGTCTCTTAGACGTTTTCGAACCTAGAATTTTGAATCTACAATCTGTCAATGTGAACTTAAACATTATGAAAAGTCATTCATTCATCTTCTATACCGCTTTAGCCTGTTACAAGGTCAAGTGGGGGCCTGGAGGCTATCCCAGGAGATTTTAGGCATGAGACAGGGTACATCCTGGACACGTGGCCAATCCATCGCAGGGCACACACACACACACACACACACACACACACACACACTACGGGCAAATTAGCTTCATGTACATGGGCAGTCTTTAGACTGTGAGAGGAAAACCAACCACCAGGCAGAGGGAGAGCATGCAAGAACTCCGAACAAGGCTCCGTCCTCATTGCTCGTATCTTAAAGACAACAAACCCTGATCTGTTCTGGACATGGTCTGATCGAGAAGGGGACATGATTCAGGTCCTAATGATTCAGGAGCCTAATCAGAGATTTGTGACACGTCCTATGAATCAATGAATCATAAGATGGATCAATGCATCTATTGCTTCAATAAGAGTTTTGCCAAAGGTCAAAGGTCACAAGAGCAACCTTTGTAGGCCAAAATGTATTTATTTACTTATTTATTTATTTATTTAATGCACACAAAAGACTTCCCTTACTACATATAATGCACATAACATAGGGGATTTGTAAAGCACAACCCTACTCTTGCTGGTCATTGACATAGAAAGCACAAGCTTCCACATGTGTGCAGATGTGCTGGCAGATGCAGCAGGTGACATATTACAAGATGTCATTGCAATATATGGCTATAAAATGTTATAAAACCCGTAATCTTTATCTAAAAGTAAACTGTGTACTGTAAAAAACAAACCCTAGCTAAGCTAACCGAAAGCGTCGGTGAGCAGAACTGCAAGGCGAAATCCCAAATAGCTTTACATTAGAAATAAAGTGCACTAGGTACAGCGTTAAAGCCCTAGCTTACTAAGTGCGCATGTATAGTGCGCGAGCAGGCGCTCGTGACCCGGCAAAGCCAACCGTCACCTAGCGAGCTAATTCATTACCAAGCAAGATATTAGCTAGTTTAGGTAACTTACCTAAACGCAAAAAAAATTGTGGTGTTTTTTTCC